>NC_051452.1:10811103-10904289 GCF_001649575.2 Kryptolebias marmoratus | reverse complement strand
GGGGGGTATATGACCATGAAACGCAGTTTGAGAATAACTTGACCTCGCCGTCGCCAGAGGTTAAGCGTCACATTTCACCTGGTGTTAACCCACCGAGCCATAAAAACCACAGTCAGTTACCGCTCCGTGGATTTACAGTCTGACAAGTGTAGCCATAGCAACAGCTTCCTACATGTGTTCATGAGGATTTAACAACCAGAGGGAGGAAAAACTAACTTCCTAAAAAATGAAAATCAAAGTCGTAGCATTTCTGAAAGGAAGGCAAATCGCCTGCCATCGTTGACGCCAGGTGAGATATCACCTGATGTTACGCCCAGAGAATGACTGTCAGCTACTACCACTTCAGATGTTAGCTGTAAAACGGACAAATTAAACCCATTTTTGGGTTTTCCAGGCAAAACAAACACATATTTGTATTTAACCCAATTCCCACCCGAAACCTAAACCTAACCTAAAAATGACCTTTCACTGAATTAGAATCGCGCTTTGGTCCTCAAAAGGTCAACGAATCCTGACAAGGTAGGTGTGTTGTACCAGACGAGGTCCTCAAAAAGTAACAAGAGTACCTTCTACAGTACAAAATACTCCCGTCAGTAATCAGAACCTAAAGCACGAATTCCCTCACACATCAATAATGAATCCAGGTGCCTAGAGTTGGAGTACAGACAAGGTTTCCACAAAGGGGTCACCTGAGACCTTGACCTTTGACCCCCTGACCTTAATTTCTATAGGGGTCATCTTTGACACATGAGGTGTCCAGCGGTGCAGTTTGACATTCCTACGTTATGCGATTGCAGAGTTAGAGCATGGGCAAGATTTTCACAAAAGGGTCACTTGTGACCTTGACAATTTGACCCCAGTTATCTTGAAGATCAGGGGGTCAAAGGTCAAGGTCTCAGGTGACCTTAAAATCAATAGGGATCATTCTCAGCCCTTGAGGTGTCCAGCTGGGCAGTTTGACATTTCTGCGTTTAAGTGTTATTAATTTAGAACTCGGACAAAAAATTGTTTTTTTTGCGAAAGGTTTATCTGCAAACTGGGCGTTTGATCCCCTGACCCTGAAATCAATAGGGATCATCCTCTACACACTTGACATGGTTGCAGAGTCAGATTCGTGTTTTTGGACTATTTCCTGCAGATATATATCTGTGATTGTTTGGACACCACTGTGTTGCCTACTCAGAAACCTAAATCCCCCCCGTTTGTCTTCAGAGCCACAAAGCTTACGGGGAGCAGCTAAACCCCACAGGGAGCGACAGTCGCTGTCAACGCCTTAAACTTCAAACAAGCTCACGTGTCGGAGTCCCCCTGTTGTAACTGATGTGGACTCGTGGGTCCAGTTCAGACCGGACTGGGGTCAGTGTTCTGGGCCAAGAGCAAACAATCCTTCAGCTCCTGGACCGCCATTCCGACCAGCATTCGACTCATTATAAAGGTCTGTATTGCATTCAGTGATGGCCGCCAGAGCTAGATGTTTGACCTCAGAGAGACTTAACTGGGCCTGAACAGAAATGCACCATTCAGAATAATTCTGTTCTGCCTAATATCAGCATATCATCAGTCTTAGTTTCTGGCAACAAGATGTAAACAGTATGGGCAGCGTCAAGCTTGCAGCAGTTGTCACAGCCTGTCTTTCAGTGAGATTATAGCCGGCCTTGTTCCAAAAGGCAAAAACAGAGACAGACAGACGGGGGGTGGGGGTGGGGGGTTTGGGAGACAATCGGAGAGTGATGGCACCACTTATTTGTGTTTACTGGATGAGGGTGCAGAGCCTGGCGAGGCGATGGAGCCGTGCCACACCGGAGACACACGGCCTTACAAGGGCAAGGCATGCGGGAGGATCAGGTTTTCTTTGCAGAGGTAAGAACTGTAAAATCCAGAGCCAGTGGCCTCTTTTTTTTTTTTTTTTTTTTGAAAAGATGATTTTCCACTGTTAAAGTCAAATAAATGGTTGTTTTATAAACTGAAACTATTCTGGATCCTAACATATTGTATTATATTGCATTGCACTGGTTTATATTGTATCATATCAAGTTTAATTGTGTTGTATCTAACTGTAATGTATGGTAATGTATCGTATTGTGTAATATTGTATAATATCGTTTTGTATCATTACGTATTGTATCCAATCATGTCATATTGTAACAGCGGTGGACAGTAACAGAGTACATTTACTTGATTACTGTATTTGGGTACAGTAAGAGAATCTTTACTTTACTTAAGTAATTTTTTGGGGGGGAACTTATGTCTTTCACTCCACTACATTTCTAGGAAGTTAGTCATTACTTTGTGGTAATAGATTCAACCTTGAACCTCTATTACATAGTGAAAGTGTGAGGAGAATCAAGACTCTCTGTTTTGGTGTGTTTTTAGAGAAAAAATTCTTTATTTTTTTGTGGCATTTTTATGCTGAAGTTCTTTGCAGGTGGTGTAGAAGTTGTAGCAGAGTGGTTCTACACGTCAATACGTCAGGTGGTTTCTGAAAGTTACAAGGTTCTGCAAAATTAGAAAATTTAATTTGTACTTTTGAATACTTGACTACTTTTAAATGCATGTACTTTGGAATACTTAAGTATTTTCAAAAGTGAGTACTTCAGTACTTTAACTTGAGTACATTTTTCACCGAGCATCTTTTACTTGTAGTTGAGTAAGATTTGACCATGAGTATCAGTATTGTATCATATTGTATCATATTGTGTTGATCATTTCATATTGTATTATATTGCATTGCAGTGGTTTATATTGTATCGTATCAAACTGTAATATATGGTAATGTACCATATTGTGTAATATTGTATAAAACCGTTTTATATAATTTCGTAACGTATCCAATTGTATCATATTGTAGCAAATTGTATTGTACTGTATTATATAACATTGCACTGATTTAAATTGTATTGTATATATATTGTAATGTATCGTATCATATAATATTGTATCATATTGTGTTGTATCATTTCATATTTTATCGTGTTGTATTATATTGCATTACACTGGCTGATATTGTATCGTATTAAACTGTAATATATGGTAATGTATCGTATCGTGTAATATTGCATGTTGTTTTGTATCCAGTTGTATTATATTGTAATTTATCATATCCTAGCACATTGCATTGTATTGCATTATATAACATTGCACTGATTTATATTGTATCCTATTGGGTTTTATTGTTTTTCATATATATTGTAATGTATCATATCATATTATATTGTATCGTATTGTATTATATTGTGTTGTATCATTTCATATTTTATCATATTGTATTAATTTGTATCCTATCGTATTGTATTGTACCATATATGTTTTTTTATTTGTATCAAACCTTAACATATTGTAAAGTATCGTATTGTATCGTATTGTATCGTATCGTATCAAACTGTACCATCTTATATCGGACTGAATCCCGTTGTACTCGACTGTACTGCAGCTTTCTGCCTCCTAACTCTGCACTCCTTCTGTCTCCCTGAGCCTGTTGCTGCTTCACCCTTAATGTGTTTAAATGTTTTATAAATCAACAGAGTGAAAGTTTGTGCGACATAAAAATGATGTAAGTTCATATCTGTGTGAGACGCTGAAGCAGCGAAAGCACAAGGGGGAGATTTGTGGCGAAGCGAGGTCAAATATCTTCCACCTAATAATAAATCACACACACACACACACACACACACACACACCTCCCAGCTCATATACACTTTTTCAGCTCCCCGTCGCCCCAGTCGTGTGTTGACAGTTTCCATGGTGAGGGGAAGGCGCTGAAAGCCTTTTGCTGCTGCATTCCTGCGAGCACGCTCACTGACATGTTAGCCTTTCCTCAGAGGGGCCCGTTAACGCCCTCTCAGCTCCCCCGTCCAATAAACGCCCGCTGCCACCTCAATTAAAAAAAAACCAACAAAAAAACCCCACATTTGCCACTTTCCTGCAGGTGAAGCGTGCTCTGCCCCTCTTCTCGGTCCTTCCTGGCCCTACGTTCGCTTTGGGTTGCTGTATACGTGCACGCGGCCCCCAGAGGAAGGGCTGCTTAATACACTATATAATTCAGACATGACAAACTTTTCCTGCGTCCTGAGGCCTTGCTGAGCCTTCAGGCAGGAAACAATCTAAACCAACATGAGTTGTGGCGTTAATTTAGTGAGTGTTAACACGTTTGTTTATGGTTCTCTGACGGCAGGCCTGAAAGCTCTCAGCTTGGAGGTTGTTTTTCTTTTTTCATTTTGTTTGGTTTGGCAAATGTAGCCCTGCGCCGAAGTCAAACCCTTCTTCCAGCAGCTGCTCACTTCTGAAGAGAGGAGCAGGGTTCAGGGAGGTCCGGTGAGCGTGTAACAGGATCCAGGAGTCTGAGCGAGTGCAGCGGGGGTCAGCGTTGGAGGAAATCTGCAAACCTTAGGGGGGAAAAGTCCGCAATGGCCAGTTCTGTGGCTCTACTAACCATTATCGCCCATTGCCCAAAGGCAAAAATGGACAATAATACCCCCCCCATGTCTATGTATGTGCTTGCATGTGTGTGTTCCGAAATACCTCATGAACCCCTGAGCTGATTTTAATGAAACTTCCAGGAGATATTTATTAACTGGGCCCCTAGAACCCATTAACTTTTGGAGTCAAACCAATTCAAGATGGCCACCACAGCCAACTGACCTCAGCAAACCTCCCAAAATAGCTGTAATTCAATCAATCAATCTTACAGATATCGTGCTCAAATTTGGCATGGAAGTAGCTGAGACTGATTCAGAACACATACTCCAAGTACTCCACAATGGTCGAAACGTCAACATTAAAGGTCGAAGTCAACACTGTGTGTCTGTCAGCGAAATATCTCACGAACGACTGAATGTGTTTTAACGACACGTTTGAGAACATAATGAATGTTTCCACACTGCCAAACGTAAATGACGTTTTCTGAAAACGTACATTTTGCCCTAACACTCAGACCCTGCTGTTTTTAATCGAAACGTGTTTATTTTTGCGCCGGAGGTTTGACAGGACGGGGCACCCTGGGAATCTAATTTCCTGCAGCAATAACCGACGAGGGCCCGCCACTGCGACCCCTGACCCGCCAGGCTGAAACCTGAGACGCGTGAAAGCAGGGCTGCGCTCGGACCGGTCGTGTGTAGCTGCTCTGGGAGTTGGTTGATGAAGTCCAGACTGCAGAGCCGCGTTTACACACAAGAGTTTATATTCTGGAGCTGAACACATAAATCCAAGGCAGAGACCAGCAGGCTCCGCCGGGGGTCAGTGGAACCTCGACTGAAGCGATCAGGATGGACAGAGCACTGACATGAACAGCTGTGGCGTGTTCACATCTGGCTATTTCTTTGCCTGATAGAGCTTTAAGTAGCATTTGTGGATGACGATGTGTGGAAGTGAGCTCAGATGTCTCCAGACTCTTGAAATCATTTGATGGGGTTACGAGTCGGATCGAGCTGTTGCCGTCCTCTGTGAGAAGTCACGAAGTCTCGTTCATGTGGTCGCGTGACGAAAACTGCACCATTTTTGTTCTCGTAGTGGCTTCGTCCACCGTTTCTCGACACAAGAGCCCGTGTGTCAGCTGGAGGCTGTTAGAAAACAGCCGTCTTTATGACTGATCCAGCAAAACTTAGAAACCTGTGAGCTTAAAAAGGCCGAGTGGAGACACAGGCGGCTCTTCGTGGCTGTGACCGTCTCAGTCTGTTTAATAAATACGTCTGGTTGCGGTGAGGAAAGCGAACATCTGTCCAAGGACAGGAGAGTTGAAGAGCCGGTGGGAAGAAACCTGTTTAAACACTGCAGGAGGAGGAACTTCAATTCAATTCAATTCAAATTTAAATTCAAAAATACTTTATTAATCCCAAAGGGAAATTAAACAAATAAAACTTCCTGGGAGTTCTGATCCGAGCGTCTTGCGGACGGCGTAAGTTGTGTGAGAAAACAAAGCACGTGACCACAAAGTGACTTGTAACCTCTGACTCAGTAAATAATTTAAAATAACTCAAAAGTTATAGACCAGTTGCTAGGTTCGGCAGGATTACAATAGAAACTAATGTAAATGCAAAATGAATTGACTGGAGGCAGAAATGAGCAAAAATTCTTATTATTATGTAGAAAAAAAATAATATAGAATAACAAGTCAACAACACAGTTCAACCAAAACAATAACCACAAGCCGGCATATCAAAATCAAAACCCCAGTCCAATTGAGCTCAGAATCTCAGTTTGTCTTTATAGTCGTCGGTCAAGTCAAAACATGTTCTTAAGTTCAGCTCTTTCTTTCTGTTCAGTGGTCGTATTGTTACCACATGGATGTTCACAACTGGAGAGAAGAATGAGGTTCTTCAACAGATGTTCAGTTTTCCTTTGGGCACAGGCTCGCCATCTCCGTCCGGAGAGAATCCAGGAATCCGATCCAGCTTCTTAATCACCAAAAGAAACCTAGCCTACACACAATAATTATATTATTGTATACAGCTAAACAATCCTTTTCCCTTATCCATTCATACAGCTATAGCTTAGTTTTTATCTTCAAGTTTCATATTACCACAGTAATACTTTACATGCATGTTTCTTTTAACTCAAAATATCCTTAGTAGTACATGAAATTAATTTTAATCACATGAAACAAATAAATGAAATTCTCTTTTAACCATAAAATTATGATTACTATTTTTAATCGATTCAATAATCAATTAAACTTATGTAAATCATAACATGAATTACAATTCACCTATCACTTTACCCAGGAGCATTTAATCTGGTTAGCTCCAATATTCTACCTTAGTCATCTTCTGTACCAGTAAAACCCATTCCGGTTTATCATTACAGAAGTAACTTCCGTTTTATAACCAATAAAAGATACATTTAACAGCATTAATCAGTAGGTTCAACTAAAAAATAGTACAAAAAGAACTTAAATATTATTAGGTGAAATCATATCTTAACAGAAATAACAATTTTAGACATTTAAACAGAAATAAATCCAACCGCCATTTAGCGCTAGCCCAATGCTAATTGTAGCATGCTTTCTTCCACAAGCACATGTCTCAACTCACCAAGATGAAGTTTCAATATGGACACGGCAATGGACAGCCACACGGTTTCTCTACCTCGTGCTCTCTTCGACTTAACATAACAGATATTCCAAATTAGCTTCTGAAAAGTGCAGTTACTTGTTTAAAATGTTTTTCTGCCTTAAACTCACCAAAATGACAAAGTTTAGCACCAGGCGTCCATAACCGACCTCTTTCCATTTTCAAAGTGCAGCAGAGCGAATTCGGCGTCAAGTTAGAAAGAAAAAGATCGCACTTCCTGTTCAACCGGAAATAACGCTAGAAAGAGATACTTACACTTCCTCTTTTCAAAATAAAAGTTTTGCTTATTCTTTAAATAAAATAGCGCAAGTGCTTTGACAGACGTTTTCTGTTCTGGGTTACACACTCCCCTGCTAAATGTCATGCACGTCCCGTTGCATGTGGACCCAATACTGTCCATCTTTGCTATTAAGGGACTCTGAGAAGGCTGTACTCAAACCTTGAAACAGTGACGTCACTACTGTCACTAGTGGATTTCCTAAATTAGGATAGTCAAGTCTTTTAGAAGGTTGTCTGATTCTTTCTGATCGTCTAATTGGTTGAGTTGCAATGGGACCATTACTGTCGATGTCATTGTGCATATCGACTGATTGGTTCGCTGGGTCTTTAACGAAATCCCCAGAAGGTTCATTCACCATGCTGGTGGTTTCACTTTCCACCTGTTCGTCAATTCCTGTATTGTCTTTATCAGGTATGTTTCCTACAGGTAAATAATCAGTAGCTTCACCTTCATTTACATCTTTCCCCATATTTGGTTCTGTACTGACAGTGGTTTCAGACAATTCACAATCAGGTTTGTTTGTCATGTCTGGTTTTTGAAAAATCTTTGGGTATTCATGTACAGTGATAAATCTGCCTATTTCTTCACATGGAGAGTTCTCCACCCATGGAAGCAAAAGTTCATTGTCAAGCTCTGTTAACCCTTCATGTTCGATTAACTGTTCATGGTCATTATTGTGTGAGACAGTAGTTCGACGTGTCTTGGGATGGTGAATCGGCTCTGGCTCAGATAAGTATTCTGCAGCAACAGGAAGAAAATCACAGGGAAGCAAAAGGTCTCTGTGTAAAGTTCGGAAAGGACCTTGCTTAGACTCTGGTTTGACAGTATAAACAGGTAAGTCACCTGCACGTTTCACAACCACATGAATGTCTGCCTCCCATTTGTCAGCAAGTTTATGCTTACCACGCAGTCGTACATTTCTAACTAAAACCCGGTCCCCAGGTTCAAGTTCAGAAACAGTGATTTTGCGGTCAAATCTGTTCTTATTTTTGTCAGCAACTTTTTGTGCACTCTTTGAAGCTAACTTATAGCTTTCCTCTAGCCGTTTCTTGAGATTCTCAATATACTGTGAATGTGTCACTTTTCGGTCTTTGTTGAGAGGAAGTCCGAACGCAAGATCAACGGCCAATTTGGGTTTTCTACCAAACATCAATTCGTAGGGAGTAAACCCTGTTACGTCATTACGTGTGCAGTTATACGCATGTACTAATGGCATAACATATTGTTTCCAGTGAGACTTTTGTTTGGACTCAAGCGTTCCTAACATGCTAAGTAATGTTCTGTTGAATCTTTCAGTGGGATTACCCCGTGGGTGGTATGGAGTGGTCCGTATTTTCTTTATGCCCGAGATGTCACATAATTCCTTTATTAGTTTTGCCTCAAAATCAGGACCCTGATCACTGTGTAGGCGCTCAGGTATGCCGTAGTGAACAATAAATTGGTCCCACAGGCACCTGGCAACTGTTTTTGATTTTTGATTAGGGGTAGGCAATGCCAAAGAAAACTTGGTAAAATGATCCGTTATTACCAAAATGTTACTTGTGTTACTGCTGTCTGGTTCCAGACTGAGAAAGTCCATGCAAACAAGCTCTAGAGGTCGTGTTGTGGTTATATTGACCAGTTTAGCTGCCTTTTCAGGTGGACTCTTCCTTCTTATGCAGCGTTCACATGTCTTTACTTTCTGTTCAACTTCCACTGCCATACGCGGCCAAAAGAATCGTGTTCTAACCAGATTAAGAGTTCTGTCATAACCTAAGTGGCCCATGTCATTGTGCAAGCTTTGGAGTACTTGAGCTCTGAGCTCCTCCGGAAGAACAAGCTGGTGGGTCACTTCGTCTCCATCTTGTCGTTTCCTATATAACACCCCATTGTGCATCTCAAATCGATTTAGTTCCCTAAGCAAAATAGGGAGATCTGGGAGTTCTTTTCTAGCAGTTGGTGGAGGAGTTACACCATGTTCAAGTTTTTCAATAACCTGTCTGATTGTCGAGTCTGCTCTTTGTTTGGCCCCTATTTCTGACTGGGACAAGGCAGGAATAGTTGGCAACCCATGGTGTTCCTCTGAACCATATACGTCTGGGATCGCTTCTGCAGAGATGGTAAGTGACTCTACAAGGGTAATACCACTATCATGACAGTCACTTCTGATTTTGACAAGATGGTTTTGACATATTGCGTGAACAACTTCACTATCTACAAGCTCTGTGGTGTTGGTGTCTTCTAGGTGACACTCTACGAACCGGCTTACACGCTCCTGCTCTTTTCTGGACTGGACATCATTTACAAGTTCCCCATGAGGGCGTCTAGACAGTCCATCTGCATCTAGGTTTTGCTTACCCGCCCTATACTGCAACTTAAAGTTGTAGTTCGACAAAGCGGCAAGCCACCTATAACTAGTGGCATCCAGTTTAGCAGAGGTCAATATGTATGTAAGTGGGTTACTATCGGTAACTACCGTGAACTGACCACCATACAAATAATCGTGGAACTTTTCAGTTACTGACCATTTGAGTGCTAAAAATTCCAACTTGTGAGCTGGATAACGTGCTTCACTCCTTGATAACCCACGGCTGGCAAAAGCTATGGCCCTAAGCTGACCCCCTTGATCCTGATAAAGTGCCGCGCCTAAACCTGTGGTGCTGGCATCGGTATGCAGTACATAAGGCAGTTTCGGGTCCGCAAAGCCTAAAACAGGGGCTGAGGTTAGCTTTTCGATGATCAAATCAAAAGCTCTTTGACAGTCTGTGGTCCATCGGCTCTCAAATGGCAGTCTGGGGTCAAAGTAGGTCTGATTGGTTTCTTTGAACTTTGAGTTTTTGCGGAGTGGTGGATACCCACGCGTGAGGTCATTGAGTAGGCGCACTATGGACGAGTATCCTTTTATGAAACGTCTGTAGTACCCAGAGAATCCTAAAAAAGACCTCAGTTCCTTGAGATTCTTGGGTCGTGGCCAGGTCTTTAAGGCCTGAATCTTTTCGGGATCAGTTTCGACACCATGCTCAGAGATTATGTGACCAAGGTACCGGACTGTCGTTTGGAAAAACTTACATTTTTCTGGTGATAACTTTAGCCCATACTCCTTAAGACGGTGGAGTACCCGCATGAGTCGTCGTTCATGTTCCTCTAGACTATCTGAAAAGATGATGAGGTCATCTAAGAAAACTAGCACCTCATGCAAGTTCATATCGCCAACGCAGCGCTCCATGAGTCGCTGAAACGTACTTGGGGCGTTTGTTATGCCCTGTGGCATTCGGTTAAACTCCCAAAATCCAAGTGGTGTTACAAATGCAGTCTTTTCTTTGTCATCTTCTTCTACCTCAATCTGGTAATACCCGGACTTAAGATCAAGGACAGTAAACCATTTAGATCCTGAGAGGGCTGAAAATGTCTCTTCTAGATTGGGAAGAGCGTAAGAGTCTTTTATTGTCTGTAAATTAAGCTTGCGAAAGTCTATGCAAAGCCGCACATCATTGTTTCGTTTTCTCACCACGACGATGGGAGATGAATAAGGTGACTTTGACTCTCTTATCACACCTGCTGCAAGCAGCTCCTGTAGGTGTTTCCGCACAGCCTCAAGGTCTTGAGGGTATATAGGGCGTGCACGGTGCTTAAAGGGAGTCGGATCGTGAAGTTTAATGGAGTGTTTTACTTTGCTCGTACACCCAAAGTCCAGATCATGGGATGCGAATACTTCGGGAATGTCATTGAGTTGCTTGGTTATCCTCTCTTTCCACTCAGGTGGAATCGGAGAGTCTCCAAAGTTGAAACTCAACTGTGTCTCATTTGTAGTTGGCTTAGTTTCACTGTTGACGCTGTGCTGGGACAGGATACAATGAAGAGCTCCAAGCTCTGCGATGACACAAGTGGAAGGAATGGTGACATCCTGTTCGGTTTCATTTGTAATCATTACAGGCACTTTGTGTGGAGCTCGTGAAGGAATTGTGACCAAACAAGTTTTAACACAAAGTCCACCAGGCAAGGAAGAATGAGAGGGATGTTCAACCATGGCACATGTGTCAACTACTGTACGGTGAATGTTAGCAGATCCTTCCAAAAACACTGTTTGGCCTGCAGGAACAACAGCTGCAGTCTTGTCTGACAGGGTAACTAATCCAATGTTCCCATCTTTGTTTTGTGTGTGCCTTAGTTCAAGAGTCTTCAATAGTGCTCTATACCCACAAAAGCTAGGTAAGTAATCAGTGTTCTCAACATCTAAAAACTTCCCATAAAGGACATCGAGTGTGTTTGTCCCCACCAAGACTGGTGTTTGATTACTCGAACGAGTGTCTGGAACAACAAGGGCTAAGGTTGACACGTCAATCTCTGCGCCTAAGAAATCTTTTGGGAAGGTAACACACATCTCTATATAACCCAAATATGGGACGGGCTGACCTGCAGCACCCTCCACTTCCAAAAGGTCATAGAGCGGGTTAAGGGTTTGATCTGGAAAGTTTTGTTTGTAGAAAGTCTCCGTTACAGTAGTTACTTGTGATCCAGAGTCAAGAAGGCAATTCACATTAACACCTGAAATGCTAACGACAGCTGTGCACTTAGATCCAACTAATCCTTCTGGTATATTGTACTTCCGTGGCTTGGTGACAGATTGTTTAAGGTTAGCTCGTTGCTTGTACTTAGTGGGACATGACTGACCGCATACAGCCCCCATTTGCCCCGCAATAGGAACTGTTTTCAGTTTAAATGTTCTTTAACAGCTGAGGGATTCTCAGCTTCCCATTTTCTCTGTTTTTCTTTAAACAGTTTGCGCTTTTCAGTAACTAGAACTGGGTCTGGTTCATTTTCGCAGTTTGGCTTGATGTGACCATCTTCTCCACATCGGAAACAATACCACGGCTTGGGTGGCGTATTCTGAGTTTTAACTGTTAGTTTGGTGGGTTCTATAATCACCTTTTCCAGCTTTCGTTTCTCTTTCGGCTTTGTATTGAATGGACTGATTTTATTTTGTGTTTTTGATTTTGTAGTCATTTTTACTAGTTGAGACTGGATTTCTGCAACTTGCTTTGAGAGTTCCTGAATTGAGTTCAAGGTAAGTGCGCTATCGTTTCCATTTGAGAAACCTTCTACCGTTTGAAGGTGAGATGTCACCTTTTGTTTTGTACTGCTCAGATGTTGTCTCATTCGCATATTTTTGGTAGCATTTTGGTCTTCTTCGGTGCGCAATAAGAGAAGCAGATCAGGAAAGGTTGGTGGGTTTTCTCGCTTTTGTTTTAACTGGAGTGCAGTTAGAAGGGGATCATCCCAACACCCTCGACAAAACTGAGTGATGAGAAGTCTGTCAAAATCATTGCTCGAGGCACCACCCCGTTTCACTGTGCAAGTTAAGGCTACCTGGAGGCGTTGCAAGTAAGACGATGGTTTTTCACCTGTATTTTGGAATGTGTCAAGAAATTTGGCATATAGCTCTCCGCCATCTTGAACTGTCCCATAAGCAGAGTCTAGTAACTTAAGGTATTCTGTGGGTGAGCTGTTAGGATTCAAGTGCTTAACTACATCAGCTGCTGGGGGTAAGATAGACTCAAGGATCTTTCGAGATTGTTGCACTTTGGAAATGGAAGGATCACTCATGAGCAGTTCTACACTAGAACGCCAAGCATCATAATCTGGCTCATATGTTGGTCGCGGATCTTTGCCAGAAAAAACTCTGAGTTTTTGTGAGAACTGTTGCCCTGAAAAATCTTCTCTTTTCACAATGTGTTCAACTACCACACGCTGCACTTCGGGAGGGTTTAAATCATGTGCGGACATGGTGGTTAAACTATGAGCTGGGCTACTCGCAGTGTGATTTGACTGGCTTGATCGTTGTGCACCTTGAATATTGGGGTCAATTGCTGAAGGCTGAGATTCGACCCTGGGAGATGTAGGTAAGTTCTCAGGTAAGTTAACCTGCTCTGTTTGGTCATGTTCAGTTTCTTTGATTGACTCAGCAATCTGTGACATCATGTCCTTCAGAACATCTGCAAAATCTCTGCCACTCATCTTAGCTAGGTATTTAATGTCAGTGAGATATGACTTGGTTGTATCATTCCCCACACATTGAGTGTAAACACTTGCAAGGGATTGTATCCTGTAGCTAACCCCGCTGTCGGATACATGGTTACATGGCAATGGCTCAAGAGCATTAACGGCAACACCCGTGTTGTACTCAAAAATAATGCTTTGGAAAAACTCTGACTCCATATCATCTACCTTTATGACTCGTGAGATTGACCCAAACCGTTTTAAGAACTCAGTTACTTCCTCAATTTGCTCATCTCCAGTCACTTCACTTATTATAACCGCATTTGGGACCTTCACTGATTTACGCTCAATAATGTCCATTTTCAATTTCTTAAGGCTTAAGATAATGTCAGGAAAAAAAATAGTACTCCTGGCTGGCTCGCCAAATTTATTGTAACCTCTGACTCAGTAAATAATTTAAAATAACTCAAAAGTTATAGACCAGTTGCTAGGTTCGGCAGGATTACAATAGAAACTAATGTAAATGCAAAATGAATTGACTGGAGGCAGAAATGAGCAAAAATTCTTATTATTATGTAGAAAAAAATAATATAGAATAACAAGTCAACAACACAGTTCAACCAAAACAATAACCACAAGCCGGCATATCAAAATCAAAACCCCAGTCCAATTGAGCTCAGAATCTCAGTTTGTCTTTATAGTCGTCGGTCAAGTCAAAACATGTTCTTAAGTTCAGCTCTTTCTTTCTGTTCAGTGGTCGTATTGTTACCACATGGATGTTCACAACTGGAGAGAAGAATGAGGTTCTTCAACAGATGTTCAGTTTTCCTTTGGGCACAGGCTCGCCATCTCCGTCCGGAGAGAATCCAGGAATCCGATCCAGCTTCTTAATCACCAAAAGAAACCTAGCCTACACACAATAATTATATTATTGTATACAGCTAAACAATCCTTTTCCCTTATCCATTCATACAGCTATAGCTTAGTTTTTATCTTCAAGTTTCATATTACCACAGTAATACTTTACATGCATGTTTCTTTTAACTCAAAATATCCTTAGTAGTACATGAAATTAATTTTAATCACATGAAACAAATAAATGAAATTCTCTTTTAACCATAAAATTATGATTACTATTTTTAATCGATTCAATAATCAATTAAACTTATGTAAATCATAACATGAATTACAATTCACCTATCACTTTACCCAGGAGCATTTAATCTGGTTAGCTCCAATATTCTACCTTAGTCATCTTCTGTACCAGTAAAACCCATTCCGGTTTATCATTACAGAAGTAACTTCCGTTTTATAACCAATAAAAGATACATTTAACAGCATTAATCAGTAGGTTCAACTAAAAAATAGTACAAAAAGAACTTAAATATTATTAGGTGAAATCATATCTTAACAGAAATAACAATTTTAGACATTTAAACAGAAATAAATCCAACCGCCATTTAGCGCTAGCCCAATGCTAATTGTAGCATGCTTTCTTCCACAAGCACATGTCTCAACTCACCAAGATGAAGTTTCAATATGGACACGGCAATGGACAGCCACACGGTTTCTCTACCTCGTGCTCTCTTCGACTTAACATAACAGATATTCCAAATTAGCTTCTGAAAAGTGCAGTTACTTGTTTAAAATGTTTTTCTGCCTTAAACTCACCAAAATGACAAAGTTTAGCACCAGGCGTCCATAACCGACCTCTTTCCATTTTCAAAGTGCAGCAGAGCGAATTCGGCTCAAGTTAGAAAGAAAAAGATCGCACTTCCTGTTCAACCGGAAATAACGCTAGAAAGAGATACTTACACTTCCTCTTTTCAAAATAAAAGTTTTGCTTATTCTTTAAATAAAATAGCGCAAGTGCTTTGACAGACGTTTTCTGTTCTGGGTTACAGACTTCTTATGGAATAAGCCTCAATGGGACATTTAAAGTCTTCCTGATTTTCTGTTGAGGAGCATTATCTCGCTACTAACAGTCTGGTGAATCTCTGCCCAGCTTTCCTTCTTTATCACCAGTCTTCTTACTGACATGGTGGAAAATGCTCCCCCAGCTTATTTGGACCACTTACTTCTACAGCCTTTTGTTGCTCCGTCCCAGCTTTCTGAGATGTGTTGCTGCCTTCAGATTTCTTTTTTCTTCCAAAACTAGTACAATTACTTAGTTTAAACATTTGATCTGTTTGCTGTGTTCCTCTGTGAGTAAATCACTGCGTTCTGGTTTTACTTACATTTCACACAACGTCCCCCGACTGTCGTGGTTGTAGTTTGGGGGCAATAATGGAGCCAATTCCTTTGTTTTAGAACCAGTACAAAGATAGTTGTTTTGTCATTTCTACAGGAAACATTATGCCGTCTTGGTTGCAATTTATCCCCAATTTCTACCATTTCGAAGGCTCCTCTGCTACTAACGGTGTGTTGAGCTGGACCGAGCAGAACTGAGGAGTTTAAAATCTGCTGCCCGGATCACAAGAAGAACCAGAGAACATGTTGCTTCTGTTGGGTCTGATGATAGCTGCTAATTTTTTTTTTAAATTCTGTTACGTGGAGCAACCCTCAAACCGTCCCACGTTGAAGCTGGCGCCAAGGGCTAACATCATGGAGCTCCCTCCAAATCAGGAGGAAGCAAAAGCGATCCGGTGCTGTTTGCCTCATTTTAATCACACACATCGCCGATTCAATTAAAAGGAGACAATGTTGGGAGTGGCGACGAGGCCACTTTAGGCAAACGATCCGTGAGAGGCGTGAAGCGGGGACAGGAAAATGGGTCAAATGGACCCAGAGAGAGAGAGAACGAGTGCAGGCACCAACAGTCAACACTGGATCTTAGTTTTCTTTTTTTTTTGTGACAGCTACAGATGAGAGGAAGGCTGCTGGTGGGGGGAAAAAAAAATGAAAGCTGAGGTGGATGGAGAGGCTGTAAAACACTCAGGACCAGGTTTCAGCTCATCTGCATTTCTAATCAAGACAAAGAGCACAAAAAAATGGACCTGTGCATTAAACTGAGAGTGAAACATGACAGGAGAGGCAGTGAAAGAGGAGATAAATAATAATAAATAAAAAAAAATACATACACATAAATCCCACAGGACTAACAGGAGGCACAGTCAGAAAGAGAGAGATATAACCGCAGTCCAACGCTGAATCATAAAATATTTATTCTGACTGGAGTGTCTGAAGTTTTCTCTCTTTGTTTTATGTGTTTGGAACCATAAAAAAAAAAAAAAAAAAAATTCTGATTGATGGTTTGCCCAGAGACGAGGAATAAAAACCAAATTAGGCCACTTTTGTCACCAGTCTCCGAGCGGGAGCTGTGATCACAACTGCATCAGATCCTCCAGAAACGCTCAGCAGCCAACGTTTCCACAGGAAGTGATTTATTCTGACAGCTAATCAAGCTAAACCTGCAGGAACACCGCTTTTTAGGCAAATAAAACACTGGAAAATTCATCTGATTTCTAATCCTGCACTTAAAAACTAGCCGGGTAATATCAGATTTCAGCTTGCACGTCCTTTAAACTCTGGTTGTCAAAGATTAAAAAAAAAAAAAAAGTGCACAACCAACCCTTTAAAACCTGAGCAGCATGGGATTAAAAATGGAGTGAAACCTTGACCCTACATGACCACTAGGGGGCGACATGTTTTACAATCACCACCATGGTGTTGTGTGTGTGTGTGTGTGTGGAAAGATGAACACTAGTCCCATTTAGCAGGAGGTTATTACTGTTTTGTTGGGGTTCACAAAGCAGGGGGGGGAGGGCAGTAGATGTGTGATTTGCTTCACCACAGTGACAAAAAAAATAGGCAAAGACAAAAAGAACAGCAAGTCTGAACTGAACTTTGGCAAGTTAAAGATGACACCCTGTCAGCTGCTGTTGTGGATAGAAATTAAAATTCAAGAAATAAAAATAAGTAAGACAAACAAAATTAGATCACATTTAATGAAAGGCTCCAAATGAGTACAGCTTTAAAATCTATTTATTGAAAAAAATCATCAGAATTCATCATATTAATTGCTGTAAAAACAAAATTGGAAAACAAAGACATGAGAGTAAGCGTGCTGGGACACGTTCACGGGTGCATGTTGTTGCTACTTTGAGTTTACCGTTGAAAAGTTTGGCACGACGCACTTTTATTCACCAGTAGGTGGATGTATGTCACCGATATTGATAATGTATTGATTCTGAACACTGAGACAGTCGTTTCAAACTGCCAATTTGCTTAAAACATCCATATTTTTTCCATTATTTGTTCCATTTCTTTTCCCTTTTGGGCAGGAAATGAGTACAGAAGTGATTCCCTTTGCATTCAAAACCCCATTCTTGGTATGCGCTTTGGATTCAGTGCAAAAACAAACCGTTTCTTTACAATTACTGTGAAAAAGAATCCTTCACTTCCAACGTAAAACTCATGTCATAGATATTCTGGGGGAAAAAAAAAAAGGGCATAGGAAAGTTTTCTAATAAAAGGTACTCATTGCAATGACATGGAGATTAATCATGAAAAAAAAATCAAATAAAAAAAGAAATCAAATTGGTTTCTCAGATCAATGATTTGTGTTCTTGAATTTTATTGTCAAAAGTGAAATTTGAGACTTTCAGGCTTGAAACCTGGGTGTATTTCGTCGTTTTTAGAATACTGCTCTTTAAATATTTCAGACTCTAATTTTTACAGCCGATTCGCTCAGATTTTCACCGAAAGGCCTCCCTCCTGGTCTGCGCTCGTGCGATTCGGCAATATTTGTCCTCCTACGACAGCTACATCAGCCTGACACGACTCGAGCTCCAGCGGATTTAGCCGAGCGTTTCGTTTGCGACGGAGGATCTCGCAAAGACTCGCAGTCTTGCAGACTGAAATTTAAACGCGATCAAAAATTCTGCACAACAGATTTGACCTCAAAATAGTTGTAGCCGCTGCGGACACAAACACCTAGAACGCAGCGAGACTGCAACTGAAAATTAGCCTTTTTTATAATTTTGGGTCACCAATGATTCTGCAGCGGGATGCTGGCTCTTGTACTTCTTTAGGAATGTCTGGAGTTCAGCTAGCGAGCTAATTTAAAGAATCCATTTTAAACTTAAATGTTCGCACTGAATAAAGCTGTAATTTGAGCAGAACACCCGTAAAACAAAAAGAATAATGTTGAACTAAACAGACGCTTTACAGTAATCTAAATTAGGCTGAAACATTTTATTATAAATCAAAATTAGCATGTTTCTTAAAAAATACAAGCTGGTTATTTAGCTCAGGTGGCAAACTTTCAGTTGTTTAAAGACAAGGTCTTGTGAAACTGAAACCAAGCTGACATGCTATAATGCTGGTAGCATAAAAAGGAGCCAAATATATTTTTAAAAAGCGTTTAATTAGAAATGGGAAGCACAATTCATGTTAAGGGTCGATAATTTTGCCAGCAGAAACGTTTTCCAGTTTTCTACCTGCAGCGATAAAGGAAGAGGAACACGCTCGTTAGCTTAGCACAATGATCGAAACTGCTAGCACAGCTAAAATGTTGCAACATGTTTACGGCCTCATTTATGTCGGCTATAAAAAAAAGTGTGAAAAATAAAAGGGAATCGATTCAAAAGTGTCATAATTACATTAATTTGTTGAATGGACAGAGCTTTTGCTTAGCGAGCGAGGTTAGCATCTTGACTGGTTTCAATCTCTGTGCTAAGCTAAACTAAGCTAAGCTGAGCACATTTCTCAAGGTGTTGAGCAAATTTTTGAAAAAAAAAAAAAAATAAGGCTGACAAACATGCATAATCATGAATGAAACTTTGAAACAGCAAACCAAGGAAGCAGCAGGGTTTCTTGTACCACCCTGATAAGATGCGCTATGTGCTAACGGTGTACGCTAGCAATGTGGCGGCTAGGTTTCAAATCTGGATGTAGCAGGCTTTTCTATTTAAAATAATAAAAAAAAACTGACATTTTTTTGCTCATGAATGACTGTAAAAAGAAAAAATCCCAAACATGCAACCCATTTTGTCTCACAACACTCACACCGGTGTACAAAACACACACGAGACTCAGGCAAAAAACTAACAGCTGGATACATTTCTGACTACTTATATAAAAAGAAGAGCGCTCGCTGCGGCCGCCGATCGCGGCTGTTCAAGTGTTGGTCTGGAAATCTGAACCAAGCGCACTCCCATCAGTTCGTATATTGGCACCATGTACAGTATATCTCACACACAAACACACTAACTGCATATCGTATAGTAAAGCTTAGAAATGTCTCACATTTTTAAAATCTCTTAATTTTCAAAAAACTAGACTCGAGAATAAAAGTAGTCATTGTCCTCTTGTTAGGATAGAAACACTCTGGGGCGGTTGTGCAACACGTCTCGTGTGGAAAGTACACTCAAAAAACAAAACAAAACAAAAAAAACCTTAACTTTGTGAACTCCTGTGTCAGAAGACTCGGACCGCGTCTTCAGACGGAGCGAGGAGACGTCGAGGTTTCGTTGCGCGAACAAAAAAGCCCAACTCTTGACTTTTGTCGCCCCCCCCTCAAGTTCACGGCTGCACTGAAGGACCCAATTACGGCCAGATTTAGAGAGAGGTTGTACTTTGCACAGAGCCTTGGCAACATAGAAAAGAAGGAGAAAAAGGGACAAGTCCAGCCTGAGCACTTCATTTGTTATTCCTAGTGGTTAGAGAGGCAGCTGATCTGTTAAGAAGTTCCCAGCAGGCAGTGACGTCTCAGAAGCTCCGTGTTCCTCAGAGTTTCTCATTGGGTTGCAGTCTTAAATGGGAACAAATACGTTTAGAAAAAAAAAATTGACTAGAAGCGCTGCAGATTTCTCCAGAGAAATAGAAGTCTGAAAGGCTTTTACTCCATTGGTGGGTGTGAAAGTCCCCCTGCGCATCCACTGCAGAGCAAGAAGGTCCCGAGCACCGTTTAAAGCACTGTGATTGGTCGGTCAGTTTACTCCCAGCGCCCGTCGTCGGCGAACAGCTGGGTGTCCCAGAAATCGTCAACGGGCGTGTGTCTGTGGTTGGCGTGGTGCTTCCTGTGGGCGCTGCAGTGAGTGGACGCGGGGGAAAGTGTTTGTCAGTCCATCTCGAAGTTCAGCAGCTTGTTGTGTGAGCGAGGGGTGTGCGTCGTGTTGCGGCAGCAGCAATGGGCGCAAACCAGACCCAGGAGAAGGGAGAAGAGCCCGACACCTGGAGGCGCACAGCAACACAAAAATCATTTACTTTAAGACAAGTCAAGTCAAATTTATTTATATAGCACTTTGCAGCAACAGGGCGGTTCAAAGCACTTTACACCATAAAAACACAAAAATACAAAGTCATTATGAAAACACGCAGATTAACAGAAAAACACAGGCTGGAGATCAGAAACTCAGATAATTCAACTAAAGTCATAAAAATAACATCATGAAAAAATAACAAAAACACAATAATTCTGGACCCAACTAATTCAGCTGAAGTTTTAGCTAATTCAACTATGCTAATGCTACTTCAGCTATAGTTTCAGCTAATTTATCTATGCTAATGCTAATTTAGCTATAATTTTACCCAATTCAACTATGCTAAAGCCAATTCAGCTGTAGTTTCAGCTTATTTACCTATGCTAAAGCTAACTCAGCTAAAGTTTTAGCAAATTCAACTATGCTAATGCTTATTCAACAGAGCAACATTTAAGCAACATAGGTTTCAGCTATTTCAACTATGCCAATGCTAATTCAGATATAGTTTAGTATTCTTTAGTAATCCTGATACAGCTGACAACCGGATAACTGATTAACCATTGGAGCCAACCCAATTCAAGATGGCCACCGCAGTCAAATGCAAAATAGGCTATACATCAATGAAGTCTACAGATAGGGAGCTGAAATTTGGTGTGGGTCTCACACACAAATATAAATTCTCAAATTACATCTTATTTGTCTTGTTATTTGCACGTTTATTTAGTTATTTTTATTTATTTTCTTGATATGTCCTACACTGCATTTAGTATACATATATATATTTTTGTTCTTCCAGATTTTAGTCTTGGCCTTAATCTAATTCATTTAGTAAAAATGACAAAATCCATTATTGATGAGAAATCGATCTAATTTTATGACGAATATGCAACACCTAGATAAATAACTACAATGAATTAATGAACCAGTTTAATGTTGAGTGTTTTTAGTACCCAGTGAGGCTGCTGCACCGTATAGGAGAGGCAACTTCAGGGAGTCCCAGACTGGAAGGAAGAAAAAACAGAAAAAACAGAAACTGGGATTAAAAAAAAAAGTTTTGGGCGGCCCATTTCCAGGCCCGTTGAAGGAATCATTTCCAACCAAAACCAGTTTATTACAAAATGTATTCTTAGTTACAGTGGGGAGAACAAGTATTTGATACACTGTTGATTTTTCAGGTTTTCCCACTTGCAAAGCTTGTAGATGACTGTAATTTTTATCATAGGTACTCTTCAACTGTGAGTGATGGAATCTAAAGCAAAAATCCAGAAAAATACAATGTATGATTTTTAAATAATTAATTTCCATTTTATTGTGTGAAATAAGTATTTGATCATCTATCAACCAGTAAGAATTTTGGCTCTCACAGACATGCTAGTTCTTCTTTAAGAAGCCCTCCTGTTCTCCACTCATTACCTGTATTAACTGCACCTGTTTGAACTCGTTACCTGTATAAAAGACACCTGTCCACACACTCAATCAATCAGACTCCAGCATCTCCACAATGCCCAAGACCAGAGAGCTGTGTAAGGACATCAGGGATAAAATTGTAGACCTGCACAAGGCTGGGATGGGCTACAGGACAATAGGCAAGCAGCTTGGTGAGAAGGCAACAACAGTTGGTGCAATTATTGGAAAATGGAAGAAAAATAAAATAACGGAAAATCTCCCTCGGTCTGGGGCGCCATGCAAGATCTCACCTCGCGGAGCATCATTGATCTTGAGAAAGGTGAGGAATGAGCCCAGAACTACACGGCAGGACCTGGTCAATGACCTAAATAGAGCTGGGACCACAGTCTCAAAGAAAACAATCAGTAACACTCTACGCCGTCAAGGATTAAAATCCTGCAAGCCAATGCATGTCAAAGCCCGTCTGATGTTTGCAAATGACCATCTGAATGATCCAGAGGAGGAATGGGAGAAGGTCATGTGGTCTGATGAGACAAAAATAGAACTTTTTGGTTTAAACTCCACTCGTCATGTTTGGAGGAAGAAGAATGATAAGTACAACCCCAAGAACACCATCCCAACCGTGAAGCATGGTGGTGGAAACATCATTCTTTGGGGATGCTTTTCTGCAAAGGGGACAGGACGACTGCACCATATTGTGGGAAGGATGGATGGGGCCATGTATCGTGAGATTTTGGCCAACAACCTCCTTCCCTCAGTAAGAGCACTGAAGATGGGTCGTGCCTGGGTCTTCCAGCATGATAATGACCCAAAACACACAGCCAGGGCAACTTAAGAGTGGCTCCGTAGGAAACATGTTAAGGTCCTGGAGTGGCCTAGCCAGTCTCCAGACCTGAATCCAATAGAAAATCTTTGGAGGGAGCTTAAAGTCCGTGTGGCCCAGNTACAATTTTATCCCTGATGTCCTTACACAGCTCTCTGGTCTTGGGCATTGTGGAGATGCTGGAGTCTGATTGATTGAGTGTGTGGACAGGTGTCTTTTATACAGGTAACGAGTTCAAACAGGTGCAGTTAATACAGGTAATGAGTGGAGAACAGGAGGGCTTCTTAAAGAAGAACTAGCATGTCTGTGAGAGCCAAAATTCTTACTGGTTGATAGATGATCAAATACTTATTTCACACAATAAAATGGAAATTAATTATTTAAAAATCATACATTGTATTTTTCTGGATTTTTGCTTTAGATTCCATCACTCACAGTTGAAGAGTACCTATGATAAAAATTACAGTCATCTACAAGCTTTGCAAGTGGGAAAACCTGAAAAATCAACAGTGTATCAAATACTTGTTCTCCCCACTGTATGTATGGACTCCTCACCAGCAAACTTGACAGAGAGGAAGATTCGTTTTGACGTCAGCTGTTTGGCTTCAGTCCAGGCTCCTGTTGAGGTCGACAGGTACCACGGCGTGGCGATGCAGTGATACTCGCCGCTGTCACTGAAAACCGAACACAAAGATGTCACAACTCGGGTTACGATGAGCACAAACCACAATTAAGCGCGTTCATCCAGTTGGGTTTGGCCGACTCACCTGTCCTGGGTGCCGTAAAGGTTCAGCAGGTAGGTGTGGGTGTCCCTGCGCTCGATCGAAACGTCACTCGACGAGTTCCGGTGGATTTTCGCTATGACGCCGAAGCGGTCGATGCTGGCTAACTCAGTCTTCTTCTCTCCTCCGCGCAGCCGGGTGAAGAACCACGTCACCTCGTACGACAGGTCATCTGAGAGGGGAAAACGCACACAACAAACAGGACGCCTGTCTTGGTTAGCCTGCAAACTCAATAAAAATGTTAATTGCCTTCCATTGATAAAAACATCAGTATTTTATCTTAAGACACCAGATAAAACCAGAGTGTTTATTAGCGTGTTTATGAGCTTCATCTAAACTGAACCCAATGAGCGGTACGCTGACGTCCACCATCGCTGAGGGTCTCAAATAGTGAATTTTTTTTTCAACTGGAATTGAACAGGGCATACAAATATACCTCCTTTAGTGTTAATATTGTTTGATTCCAAGTACTAAAGCATAAAGAGAGAGATTCAAACAGGCTCCGCCCTCTCTCGGCGCCTGGTGGTGTTTAGCTGCACAGATATGTTGACGTCTGTTTCAACTGAAACCAAGTATAGAGAAAGGGATGAAATCTTACATTACGTCTTAGCTGATGAAGATTTGGAGGGAGAATAGATTTACTTTATTGTATAATTTGCTGCTCAAGCCGGCGCAGAGTGACGTGTCCTGGCGATCAGAGGGAGCAATTCTATCTGCCACCTGGCAAAATGGTGGACCAGAGGCTGGTTAATGGTGGCCCCCACAAATGAATCTTTGACCACCCTAAACATTTGATTTTCTTCATTTTTATTTGCTATATAGTATAGTTTCCTCAAATAAATGGGGTGGCTGGTTTACACACACACACACACACATATACATATATATACATATATACATATATATACATATATACATATATATATATATACATATATACATATATATATATATATATATATATATATATACACACACATCTGATCAAAATCTTAAGAGCAGTCAAAAAATTGCAAGAATTTGCATTTTGCACTATTGGATCTAGAGAAGGTTCTAAGTAGAGCTTCACAATGTTAAAAGAAGAAATCGGTGCAAGAGAAAAACTTTTGAGCAGGGAATTTTCTGCAAACTGCATTTACACTCAAACATGATTTTTTCAGCTGATCAAAGGTTTAAGACCATAGTCTTTAAAAGCCAAAAGCTGTGCAAAAATCTGGATTCCATGTCATTTTCTGTCAAGTCTTTACACTTTCAAGACCTCCTGATGGCAAAAGCAAAAAAGCTCAATGACTTTTTTGAGTTAGCTTTTTTTTTCCAGTCATCCAGCTCACAAAATTTGCATTTATATATGGCGGTGGCCATGTTGGATTTTGACATGGCAGCCCAGTTTTCGATAGCGACCTGACTTATGCCGAGACGCATTCAAACACCAAAATGGAAGTCAGTTCGTTGCTCACGAGATGAAATGGACAGACACATTCGGATGGAGGGCATTTATGAATCCCCTCTTTGCGTTGTGACAGGGGGGGCAAAAAACTATAAAAGCTGTTTAAAGACCAAAGATATGTTCCTGGTAATGTGCAAACTTTCTCCTTCAAAGAGGCAATAAAAGGCGTTTTTATTTAGCTTATACGATGGACTGAAAGGTGCTGAGAGATCAGAAAATAAAACTGAAAAGAAAGGAAAAAGTACTTGACGACTATGAGATCTAACATTTACAAAAGCGAAGCCCTGATTTCTTTACAACACACAAACTATTATTATAAATCAGCTGATGTGCTTTTGACCAAAGTTAGAGATAAACAAAGACAGAAATGGAAGTGCATCATAAAAAGATTGACAGAAAGCAAAGCTAAAGAAAACGAGTTTGACAGAATTCATCATAATAGATGCTGCCTTTGGGGGGGGAAAAAAAGGAGGGTAATGCGAAGAAGCTAATCATTTCCAGAAGCAAGAGGTAGGAAGGGAAACGTGGAGCGTGAGACAGACAGGAGCACAAACTAGTCATTAGTCTGTCAGGAAGAGAGGGACTATTAGCACCGTACATCCTCCACTCTCAGAGGCAGAATAAAAACCCCACCGAGCCTGAGTCATCCTCTGTCATTGAGGTGACAAATGGAAGACAGAGATGGAGCAAATAAAAGCAACATTTGCCAACAAGAATCCAGGAAAAAAAAAGAAAGACGATAACGAAAAACAATTATGAAAGGGATGAAGAAGCGAGGAGGAGGAAGACGAGAGAACCGAAGAATGGATGTAATGAGGAGGAAGACTAAGAGGAGGGGGAGGAAGAGGAAGGGGGGTGGGGGGAGGAGGGAGAGAGAGACACTCACCCAGAGCAGAATAATGAATCACATCTCAATTTCCCTCACTCTCTCTTCCATAATGGTTTTAATATTCAAGTGCTGCATCATTAAAATGTGGAGTGGCGCGAGCGGCGGCGGGAAGAACGCCGACTTCTGAACATTTGTCTCAACGGGTGACACGAGACCCCCTGACAGCCTCCGACCTGGACACCACCCCCACCACGTGTAGACAAATGTTACTGAGAAATCGTTCTGCAAGAAGTTATTTAAAGCTAAAAGGTCAACTGTTGTAATTCATCTACTTTTTAGGTTACAAAACAAAATGAATTCCTTCACAACAGTCTATTTGTGTTGAGTTTCATTCATATGTATTTTCATGAAGAGGTCATCTGTGTCCTTAACCTTTAACCCCGTGGTCTTGAAATCAATAGGGATCATCCCTGACCCACGAGGGGTCCAGCCGTGCAGTGGGACATTCCTCTGTTACACTGTTTCAGTTCTAGCACGACAAGGTTCTCCCTCGACCTTTGACCCAGTGACTGTGAAATCAATAGGGATCATCCAGGGACAACCGTTCAGAACTTTTCCGCGGAGCCCCACTTTAAAAGACCTCAACTTTAGGTTCAATCAAAGCTGAGGAGTAAGGAAATAAAAACACGTGAGACATTAAATACGTGATGACTGTCGGTCCCGGGCTGGTCTTATCATCTCAGACTGTCGCCTACGATCATCTGTTCTTTAGAGGACGAGATAAAAACCATTTCTCAGTCATCAGAGGTCGTCTGATTGTGTGATGGCAGGACGAGAATATCTAAACATCTTGAAGGCGACTGGAAGAAAACAGAAACAGGAATCGACACAAACATGGTTCGAAAGAGAGCAAACTGCCAAGAAAAGGACTACAAAAACTAGCCTAAGTCGACATTTCAATTATTCTAATTTCAATCGAAGCGTTCCACCTTCCTGCTTAATCTGACGTTCGAAGTTCTGTTTTACTTTCAGCTCCCCGCTCCGTCCTCTCGACAAACTCCCAAATCTGTCACTTCCTGTTAGCAGAGAAGTGGTCACTTTGGTCCGGGATGGAATTTTGGCCTTGTCTCGCCAATCAGCCGATTCAGGACGAGACGTTAATTTTACCCCAACAGTCCGAGAATCTCCATCATCTCAGCCCCCTCGTTTGTGTCAGCAACAGTAAAACCCGCTTTAGGTAATTCAGTGGGACTAATTTGATGTTTCCGAGGATGAAGGTGATGATGAAGATGGGTTGGGACAGCACAGAGAGAGGGAGTGGGGCAGGGGGAGTATTCGTTTTGCCGCACAAAGGCCATCTAACCAAGGAGGAGGAAACAGGAAGTGACACTAAGGGAGGGGGCGAACAAGGTCAACTGACCACACACACACACTGCCTGGAGTCAACTGAAGCTCTGACACTGAGAGGACATCTTCAGATCTTCAGAAGCAACACGAAGACCGTTATATAAAACGACAGTAACACACTTCGTAAAGTACTAACTTTTTAAAATTTTTTTTCAAACTCAAAATGGAGTCCGGACCTGCTTCGTTAAAGAAAGGATGACATTTCTTGGTATTTTACTGGAAGGAAAAAAAGCTCCAGATAACCACAGATTGTCGCACTTTACAGCAAACTCTCTTTCTGATGACGCAGAGGAGCGTACAGGGAACTAAAACCCGCTGCATCACGGATCCAAAACTGACATCATCCCTGAGTTTTAGCCGACGTTTTGGGAGCACAAGGTTGGCGTCTGACTTTGCCGCGAACGATCAAAAGATGCATTTTGCATAAACCCCGACGCACAAGCTCCGCCGACACTCAAGGCACGGAGCTATAATTAGACAGCCTCCTCGGCGAGTCCGCTTGTTACTTTCCTTTGTTCTTCGCGGCGAAGCTGGACGGAGAACGAGGCGGAGGGGATTTTTGGAAACGGAGATTATTTTGTTCAACGTGCGGCCATAAATCAACAGCGAGTGCGCATCACCAGAAGCGGCCCCGCCCTCCTCCTGAACCCCACACAGCTGTTCCTCTGCTCATGCGGACCTTTGCCCCCTCCCTCTGCCGACTCATGAACCTCCACCTCACTAGTCGCTTAATAAGCTACAAACTCTTCATTAATAAAGCCTTCACCAAACGTCACACAGAGCTTAAATTAAAGCCAGCTGAATTTTAATCATTTCTTAAACCGTAAACAAATCAAAAGGTGTATTTTTGGAGGACAAACATGAAGAAAACGGTCTTTTGCACCATAAACGTTGGCTCTGCTCCACAGAGTGATGCATTGCCAGATAAAAGGCTGCAGAGTGCTTTAAACAAAACAAAACAAAAAAAGAAGAAGAAGAAACGAACGTCTCCCCAAGGGCCTCGTTTCGCCGTCTTTACAAGACGACTTCCATCACTTCTCATGAGTGCAACTGAGTGCAATGGAGAGTAAGCCGGAGCTTTGAAGGCGGCGCTGGACGGGCGGAGGGCGAGGTCGTCTCCGCTTCAACCTGCAGCCGAAGATGGCAGGCCTTCACAGAAGCTACAGAGGATGGTTTAACCCTTTCAATTTGTTCTCTGTGTGCGAATGACGTCATAAGTGAAGTGTGAACGCTGACTCAGCGTTTACAGACTTTCCTTGTAATCTAACTACTGCATTCTTTGTACTACATTACCCATTCATATATCATGACATTCAGCTCATTCAGGAGATCAGCGCCATGACTTGAATATATCTAATTTTATTTACAAATATTCTCCCTATTGAAAAACATAATCTGTTTAATTCCTTCGCCAACAATCTGGTTAAATTCTGCTGCAGAACGATTGATCGGCTTTTCTTAAGCTAACTTTAAAGTTTGGTTACTGTTCTGCTACTTTCAGCTTTTAGCTAGTTTTATGTTACTTTTAGCTACTGTTCTGCTGATTTCAGCTAGCCTTTTGTTCCTTTTAGCTACATTTATGTTACTTTTAGCTACTGTTCTACTAAATTTAGGCTAACATTTTGCTACTTTTTACTTTAAACTGGTCTTTGCTACTTTTAGTTTTTAGCTAGCCTTTTGTTACTTTTAGCTTTGAGCTACTGTCTTGCTGTTTTCAACTAGCCTTTGCACTTTTTTACCTTTCAGCTGCAGTTCTGCTACTTTAAGCTTTCAGCTAACATTTTGCAACATTTAGTTTTAAGCTAGCCTTCTGTTACTTTTAGCTTTGAGCTACAGTCCTGCTGCTGTCAGCTAGCCTTTTGAAACATTTAGCTTTATGTTACTTTTAGCTACTGTTCTACTACTTTTAGCTAGCCCTTTGTTGCTTTTAGCTTTTCGACACAACCCGGCTGTTTCTCCGGTTTTATCCCACAGACTGAAAACCTGAAGGTTTGGGTCATAATTAACTCTAAATCTTAACCAGCTGTAAGTAACAGACTGAATGGTTAGGGTTGTCTCTACGTGTCCCTGTGATGGACCGACGACCTGTCCAGGGTGTCCCCCCATGTCCTGCCCAATAACCACTGGAGAGAGACACCAGGTCCCCAACAACACTGAACGGAAACTTAGTTTCAGCTTCTTCAGCAGCCAGGACTCAGAAATCCTGATTGCTAAACCATCTAAATGTTGCAGAACGGTAATAAATCTAACCGGAATGGTTTACTCTTTGTTTAGTTATGAGGGAAATAACTCCTAATGTCTCGACCTCAGCCCTCCTGACTGTAATCTGAGCAGGCATGCTCGTCTTCGGTTTGAATTTCATTCGACCTTAAATTTAGGACTCAAATTTGCTCGGATGTTGCCGAACTCCAGCCTCCGCTCCCATTCGTGCAGCAGTTTTATTAAGAAGCGAGAGGAGAATCTACAGTCGACATCTAATAGAATATCTGGCCTGAGCTAATAAAACGAAAATGGCTGTCGGTGGAAATGAAGACGGTCTGATTGGATTTCTTTGAATTAATCCCTTGAGGAGAATCCGAGGCATTAAAAAAGAAGAAGAAGACGAAGAAAAAAAAAAACAGCGCACAATCGCACACACAGACACACAAAACACTATCAATTACCACTAGAGCTTCTAATGAAACTGTGTGTGTTCTCTGCTCCATAAAGCAGGACAGTGCTGGTAGAGGAGAATACTAAACACTATAAAAACACCATTTAGCTTCACAGAAACAAAGCCACTGGGAAGAAGAGTTTCCCTCGTTACTCGCCGCATGCTTAATGAGCTCCCTGGTAAATGAAGACAGGCTTCACTTCATATTTAGGAGATTCAGCATCAAGCGGCCCTTTTCTTTTTTTTTAAACAAATCACTACAAGAATATGGGTTAGACGAGGCAAGGGCCTACATTTTTACAAGCTTTTACATTTAAATTTCTAATAGTTTCTCCTCAAATGTTATAATTAGACAAGTTCAAGAGATAGAGATGCCATAGAGAGTTCAGTTTTCTATTTATTCTAGAGTGCAGTGAATGAATGAATGTGACCCATGCTGGCAAAACGAGTCAAAATGAGCTCAGGCTGTAGTGCAAAATACTACAAGTTTTTGCCGTAACTGAGATTTGCATAAAAATGAGTCCATAAAGACCCCATCGAGCTATCCCAGTGAATAAAATCGTACCCAAACAACCTTTAAATCCAAGTTTTCTAACAGGTATGTCTTCAGAAATAACCCATTATCCATTTTTCCACTGGGAATTCCTAATGTTTGGCGTCATTGGGAAGCTTGGGCGGGAATTCCTGATGACGTCACTCTGGACCAGTTTTCAAACCGGCATGCTCGTAAGCAAAACAAGTTTGTCAGCAGGTGATAAATCGCCACATTTCAACAAACTGCGACTCGTTCTGGAGCTTTTGAGCTGGGGAATTTGAAAATAATGACTCAAATTTTGTGACCCCAGCATGGGTCATGTGTCTTTAAGGAAAAAAGGTTAACAGGTTCAAAGAACATCTTCAGAATGGAAACTTTTAGGTTTGTGCTGCGGCTGTGTTGATGTATCGGTGTGTACAACATCAACATTAAAAAGGACGCCATTACCTCCGAGTGTCGTACAAAAACAATAACTAGCCCAGCCCAACTGTCGAGCACGGTGGCGGTAGGGTGATTATCTGGGCTTGTTCTGCAGTGACAACCAGGAACTCCTCTACAAAAGCACCCTAGGGTCAAACGAGACGCCATCAGTCCGACAGCTAAACCCGGGTCACACAGGAGGACGATCTACAACAAAACGTCTGAAAAAAAAAAAGAATGGTCCAGTCCAGGTCCAGACCTGAACGAGCTGCTGTGTTGGGACCTTAAGAGAGCTGATGAAGCTCAGTGAACTGAAGCAACAATGGGAAACAAGAGTGGGCCAAAACTCCTCCACAACCATGTGGGACCAATAAAGTCCCAGGAGGGTTAAATTCCCCATCAAACTTAACACCGGTCTGAACGTCATTTTGTGTTTCACTGCTCCTTTAAAAGCCCGAGCAGGAGAGCATTCAGAGCCCCGAACACTTCAATTAAAAACCACAGCCTTTCCACTCCGACGCCACTGAAAGCTGCCGTTTACAAGATGTCCTTCAAAGCACCATCTCGGCTCCCAGCTCGGTTCAACTCGAGGAGCTAATGGAGTGAAAATGATGGTGCTTCTCCGCCGCTAACGGCGCCACATTTTCAATTTGTGTTTTATTGTTGCTCCGTCCAGTGCTTGTTTTTTTTTTTTTTTTACTCTCAGCTTCCTGCTTTTATTCTCTTCCTTTATGTCTCTCTTTAAGGTTTGTTAGCAGCTACTTTTTTGGGTTTCTTTTCCCCACTTAATCACCTAATCAAACCAAAAAACATCCGGAGCTTTTTGAATTTAAAAACCTGAAGGGCCAAAAAAAAAATAAATAAAAAAAAAGAGGCAGCAACAACATCAACGACTGGATGTTTTTAGCTCCTGGGAGTCACCTTGATGGAGCTAAAACATGACTTTTTGTGTCGAATGTGATGATTTTTGTTATTTTTTTCGTAGATTCAACTAAAAAAACTGGAACATATTGCATCAAAAGTGTCAACATTGGTCCATCCCTGAGTTTAGGAGCCTATTTATGCCCGAGTGACTCAAATTAAACAATGCTCTAAAAAAAAAAAAAAATGGTTAACTAAACAGCAAATGAGTTAAAAGCAGCAGACAAGTCAAACTGCATGAAGTCTACTGAACTGTGCATCGAGAACACGATAAAATATTACAGGAAAGTGATTTTTTTCTAAGAAAAATTGAAACAATTCTAGCACTCAGATTATGTGTTTGGGAGCTACTACTGCGCTAAATTTGAGGTCGTGTCTGTAAAACCAACCGAGTTGTTGTCATTTTTGTGTTTGCGAATGTTGATTCGCTGTGGCGGCCATCTTGAATCAAGTTGACTCTGAAAGATAATAAGTTTGTCAACCGATTATTGTTGTCTGAGTGATAAAAATGAAGTAGTTTGGAAAAAAAAATAGGGACGACTTAAAGGGGAGATTTAATAAAATATAAAAATTTTTGTAGGTGGAGTTATCTCCTTGGTTGGTGATGTAGAAGGAGGTGGGCCCAGCTGTGGCAGATCGCTGTAGGACACTGAGGAGGTTACTGTCCCCATGTTTATCAGGGAAAATGGAAGCAGAAGAAGAAGCAAGTTCTGTTAAAGAGGACCGGTTTGAAAACACGTTTAATTTTTGGTCTGGATTGATGCTGTCGGGAACTGGAGCCCCACATTTCACAAGAAGAACCCCGGACGTTTACAGTGATGTCACAGCCTTCAAGGAGCTTCCCATCCGGACAGCGATAGGCAGCGGATGGCCGTCTGGACAGTGAGAGGTGTCGGTTCACACAGTGACAGGTGGTGGTGGTGGTCTGGACAGCAGCAGTTGGCGAGTGGTGGTCCAGAGAACGATTGGCAGCGGTCTGGACAGCGACAGGCAGAGGGCCGAACTGCGACAGGCAGTGGGTCCGAACAGTGACAGGTGGCGGTCCGGACACCAAAGGGTGGGTCAGGACTGCGACAGGCGGCGAGTGGCGGTCCGGACAGCGAGTTTTGGACAGCGACAGGCGTCTGTTCTTCTGTTTAAGATTTGCATTTCAGGTGGTCCTCTTCAAAACGTTAACTGCAGTCCGACACCTTTTACGTCTTTCCTTCGATACATGTCAGCTTCAAAAACACTTTTCATTTCACCTTTAAAGACGTTTGCACCTTGGCGGCGGCAAACGCTGCTTCAAAGCGTCTATTTATAGTTCAGAATAACAGTCATTTTGTTTCATATCGTTTTGTCAGAAATTAGCGTAATTAGCTGTGAGATCTTTCACCATCTGTTTGTCTTTCGTTGTTCCCATCTGAACTTTTCCAACTCGTCAGCGGGACCAGATTTAAAATGGCAGCAGCAGCCGATGGACCTCATGGTACCTTTAGTTCCCTGAGGTCGCCATAACTGAGGGTGAAACTAGACTCTGCGTTAATGTTTTTGAATTAACTCTGGAGTTGTTTTTTTTTTCCAGCTGCTTTTGGTTAAGCAGAAGCTGTTAATGGAGTGAGAATCATTTTGCGCCATCCGTTCTCACCACTTCAACCCTCTCATCCCTCCTTTCTGCTCCACAGCCCCTCGCCACTCAGAATTCATTTCTCTCCTCTGGTTCTCATGTCTCTTGTTGGGAAACGGCATTGAGTCCTCGATCCACTCCCCCCGTTTACTGCCTCCTCTATTCACTCTCGCTCTCCTCTTTAGGTCCCTTCACTTTCCTCCAACTTTACTCCAACCTTCGCTCCAAACTCGCCGTCTATTCTTCCCCTGCCTCGCTCCGTCTCCCCGGCCGGCTAACGGAGCGTGAGATTGGCTAATTAACGGCTGCCTGGCGGCCTTGCAAAGAAAGCTGGGTAATTTGCAGGGGAAGGAGGGTAGAGACTGACGCTGGAAAGAGGTGCTAAAAGAGGAGAGAAACAAGCATCGGCGTACATCACACTGCGTCAACTTATAGGGTTTTTTTTACGTCATTTTTCCTCCGTTTTTACCCCGAAATGCTTCCATCCCATCCGTGTTAATTTCAAACCAATCAATTTGCACCAAAGGAGAATATTTAGCCCACTAAAACATTAAAATTATAACAAACTTAACACTTAGAAAGTAACGTTTTATTGTTATATTGAGTTTTAAGTTCATAAAAAGTTGATAAAATGTCAAGTTACGAACAATAACTGAGGTAGAGTCGCCTCCAAACACAAGCTAGGAGCAAATTTGGGAAAAACTCCATGGCCTTCATATGAAATTAATAAAAATTCCAAAAATATACATAGAATAGCTTCAAAAATCTAAATTAGCCAAGGCCACATGAGTAAACAACAATTTAAAGATAGGTAAATATTTGCGCAGCACATTTTTTAACAATAAATGTGTTTCAAATTCGACTGCAGTAAGATGAAGTCTGACTAGAAGCAACAATTGGTACTTAAAATAAATGATTATTCTGGAGATTTTGGGTGCATTTGAACTCACCTGGCAGGGCTGATCCTGGAACAGTGAAAAAAAATTAAACCGGTTTAAGATACCTAATGTGTCTGAATGCAATCTGATGTCAGATTATTTGAGAACTTTGAAAAGCACAAAGACTTTTCTTGCAGATGAAACAAATATGACGTTAGCTCATCGACAGTGGTTGGATTTTTCCTAATTTCTAGGTACTAAATAAGCATTTTGTTGACTATTAAAGGATTTGAAGACCCTAAATTACAGAACAGAGCTGCATGCAAGCTCCTGAAAGGATTGTAAGGACATCAGGTTTTAAAAATAAATCATCTGCTTGAAAAGTTGCAGAACCTCTTGGTGAATTTATGCCAAAAGATTAGATGTAAGAAAATAAAATCTAACACGTTTCAGACAAACAAACAGAAGTGGCTTCAGCATTAAGTTTTAAAGGGATCTCAGCGATGGTTGTTTGTGAAATGGTCGAACAGGAGACTTCTGGCTCACAGACGGAGGATTCGGAGCTCTGCCAACTCGGCTGAATCGTGAGTTCCCAGATTTAACCGGGAACTCTTTCCAAAAACGGCTCCCTTCTTCTTTTTTTTTTTTTGGTTTCCTGGAAGAATACCTGCAGCGTTTGAGCCTGTGTGTGCTTGTCTGCACCATCATTAGTCCCACATTTTAGATTCTTGCACAAATGAGACAAACATCTCGTTTTAAATCACAGTAAACTATAATATGGAGACTAAACTGGGTCATTTTAAAGGTCTTTTGCTTGTTTAATTTCCTTAACGTGATGCCAGTGATTGAAGCGGAGTCTGTTTAACTACAATTGTTTTAAAAATAAAGATAAAAACCTTCGCAGGCGCCAGATAGTTGTGGCTATCTAATATTTGGTTCTTCTGATTCCTTATTTAGAGGTTAAGAGAAAAAAAAGCATAAAATCTATGTTTGAGAGGAACAAAGCCTTTATTTTCTTTTTTTCCCCTCAGGAGGATCGGCGCGCTATGCTGTTATTTTTACAAAAGAATTTCAGAGTGGGAATAAAAAAAAACATTGATATCTTGTGAAACTGTCACGGTGTCAGCGGCGGAGCTTGGAAGACCGAGAGAAAATATCTCTCTAATGGTGATGTCATCCCCCCCACCTACCACCACCCCCCTCCTCCACAGCTGATTTCGAGTGTGCAGCGTCTGACAGGCTTCTGCGATAACATGCCACTCATTCCGCCCGGTAATGAACGCCGTGGGCCCACGCGGCCAGGTCGAGCTTAAAAAAACAACAAAAAAAACAACAACAACCGCTGCAGGTTGGACACGTTCACCCACATTTAGCTCTGCCGCCGGTCCGGTGCGCCACGAAAGCCAACAAAAACCAACGAAAACCAACAAAATCCAAATGTGCTCTCGGAGCTGATGACCTTATTTCAGGCGCCCACACAGCACAAGATTCAAGAGAAGTACCAGCTGCCGCGTGTGTGGGGGGTATCAGTGTAGGGAAGCACTAAGTCCAAATTAACAAGTTCTAAGACCTTATGTGGGATTTATACCTCATTATGAACCCAAGTCTGCCCTCAGGTTGCTCCTAAACTCAAATCAAATTACTTAAAAATAGCCAAATCTAGGGATCATGAAAACCAGCAGGAGTTATTTTGCAATGGCTGACTGGATGAGTTTTTTTACCGTAATGGAGAGGTGGCAGCCTAGAATGGCTGAATATTGAAACCCAAAGTGCTGAGCTACAACTTTGAGGTTTTGACGTAACAACGTGAGAGATTCAAATGGACGGTTTGGTTCGATGATGATGATGGAAAGCTTCATCTCTTCTGAGCATCATAAGGTTTCCATTTTCTGTCTGTTGGGTCCAGCTCCTCCAAGGCCAGAGAGGAGAAATATAACTCCTCCGGGGAGTTCTGGGTCTGCCCTGGGAGTCTCCTCCCAGCGGCCCGAGCCCAGAAAACCCAGGAGGCAAAGGATGATGGAGCTTGTTTCAACTGTCTCCGTCCTCACCACAGATCGGAGCAACAAACCCATCCGGATCCTTCAATTCGTCTTGATCCTGGCATCACTCACGAACAAAACCTCCAAAACACTCAAACTCTCCCACTTTAAGGCAACTCTTCAGTGCGAACCGAGGTCTAGATTCACTTCAGATGTCTAATAAACTCTTTTTAGACCAGATAACGACCCATTTTAGCCTACACACAACTACGTGGACGCTGTTTAGACATCTTGAAAACAAAAACGTTCACGGGGAAGCTGGCCAAATCATGTAAGATGACGACCTAAAGCTGTGGTGACTGACCTGATGGTAAGGAATCCCAATCATACTGTCGGAACTAAAGAAGTGGAAATCTAACATTAAAGCTAAAACACTAAGTGGATCTCTTGATAAAGGATTCCTAAAGGGTGACTTTTTAGTCAGTGTTGCAGACTGTACAGCAGAACAGATTCTGTCTGATCCGTGACTTGTAATAAGAATATCGTGTAACCCAAACTGAGGGACATAGTCACTGGTGAGGCGTTCAACTGTTCGCCAACAGAGGGCTGAATCAGCACCAGAGGAATGATCACAACGGAGAACTTCTGAGGTGTTTCACCATCCCCGCCGTCGAGACAAGCTCCGACAGGAGAGCCGTTTCCAGCCATCACTGAGGAATGTGTTCCTCACACATTAAAAAAAAAAAAAAAAAAAAAAAAAAAGCTACTGTTGCTCAACGAATTCAGCGAATTTCCCGGAGCACCGTTCTGAGGCAGGAAGTCGACGCTATGTGTTTCAGCACAACGCGACAAATTTAATCCGATTCAACAGGAACAAAATGCATCGGCATGCAGCGTAAACACAGGAACCACAAGGTACAAAGGGTCCGCTTTTGTAGTCCAATATCGCCGCCACACCTAGAAAGAAAATGTTTATTTGACGGCAAAAACGGCTGCAGGCGTGCTCAAGCTTTACCAAAACAAACACTACATCTTTGTCGGCCTTCCCAGCATTATCCCACTGAATTTCCTGTCGCTGTGGTAGCAATTTAGCTGGTAAATGTAATCAGTTTTTATTAAACGTGGAGGGAAATCAAAACTCAAAGATCTGTCTTTCAAATGCCATTTAATTCCGTCCAATCGTCCAATCCATCGTGGGCATGGATGTCATTAGTTTCAGGCTTTTAATAATTATACGACATACAACACTGAAAAACAAGAACTGGGGGCACAAGTTTGACTTTATTGGAGGTTTCCTCCAATCCACACAGCGTCAGAATTATACGTACAGGCTGTACACACACACACACACGGCCACAGATGTTTGGTTAACACACACACTTTTTGCTTTGAGAAGTGTGACGTCAGCCTGATTCATCCAACAGAATCCAGCTCCGACGCATGTTTGGGATTGCCCAGTCGGGACCAGGTTTGTAGCCGTTACCTGAGGAGGAGCTGAAGAGTTTGGAGGTAGGCTTCCATTACTTTGTTCGCTTTGCGCTATGATGCTACCACCTCCATGCTGGACAGCTGGCTCTGTGCTGTCAGGCGTAAAAGCTTCACCTCGACTCATTTAAACACACTTCTTGTCATCGTGGCCAAAAAGAGCTCAATCTTTAGCTCGTCTGACTGTAAAACTCCTTAAAGTGCACCTTGAAGGTGATAAAAGTAATTTATCTTTTGTTCTCACTGCAATATAACGTTAAAACACTAAATTTGATAAAACTATTGGCTAGTATATCAACACTGGAATTATTTACTAGCATAAAAAAGTGGCAATGATCTATAAAGTCTCATGATTGAACTCTAAAGCATCTTTCTTTGCAAATAAACCCATTTTCCAAAAACGTGCATCATCCTGCTCCCACCAAACAGCCCATAGAGTTAAAAACAGAGAGGGAGCTCTCCCACTCATTGTCCAATCAGAATTTGTGACGTGGTGGAGGATCCAAAATGGCCGCCAAAAGAGGAGCAAAGTCAACAATGAGAAGAGGTGCCATCTTTGAAATGATGGAGGTCTTCAGCTATAAAATAAATCATGTCAGCTCCATGAAGTGAACAGAATGAAAGCCGAACGAGGCAGAAGTCAGCAGGGAAGTTAGGAGAATGTGGAGAATGTGTTTATTGGCCAGAACTTTATAAACTATAGTAATAGTACAAGTGTAAAAGTAAAACATGCTTGTTAATTACAAACACAATAATATGTTGTAGGATCCAAACTGAAAGGAGCTGAAGCTTCAAGGAAATTAGGAGATGTGCGTATTTTAAGTCTGGATCCAGATTATTGCTTAGACGTCCAACAGCAATTAATCCATTAAATTTGGGGCTGAAGACATCCACATTACATATTTCTTGTATAAAAAGCAAAGACAGAAAGTGTCAGTGTGAACACAGATTTACTGTAACAACACATTTTGAAGGTAGTTTTACTTCATAAATTGATTAAATCTGCAAAACTGTATATTTTAGGGTCACTTACCTATGGAAGGATATTCCAGATGCTTTTTTTGTGTTTATTGGTGCAGTTATAACACACACAACTCAGGCATGCTGCCACAACAAGGCGTCTGAGTCCCGTTTTGATAACGGTGGCGACTGTCCGTCGCGTCACGAGATCACGTTAGGAGTGCTCCCTCTCTGTTTTTAGCTCCATGATGATGTTTAAGCAACAATTAGCTAAAACCTGCAGAGTCAAGCTCTTTTACCAAATACTGAGGTAATTAAAAACATGATGTGAACACAGGGCCATGTAGGGATGAGGTTTTTTCATTTAAAAACTACATTTTGAGTTTACTTGTGTTATCTTTGTCTAATATGTGAATTTATTTGATGATCTGAAACATTTAAGTGTGACAAAACATGCAGAAGAATGAAAAACCATGAAGGTGGTTAAGACTTTGTTCTTACGTTCTTATTGCACACCGCCTCACGTGGCCAAGTTCTAAATGATGATTTGGCGCCGTTGGTTAGGGGGACTCTCAGCCACTACCACACCAAATTTGAGCTCAAAATCTGTAAAACGGGCTGAGCTAAGGTTTGCTACATTTGATTTGCTGTGGCCAAAGTCTCCAAAATACAGCAAAAATATACAGAAAATGTGTTCATTATTTAAAAATTATGCAACTATTGATCATAATGACAAAGCTTGTTTTACTAGTTATGTAAAGATCTTTATTTTAGCAACTAAAGCTGCATTAAAGTAAAACTTAAAGAGACAAAACATCCAAAGTTTCAGAGTTTTGGTTGGTTTTGGAAAACCGAACATCAAAAATGTGGATTTATCTGTGTGCCAATTGACAAGATCTTCAATAAAAACAAAAAAAAGTCACGTTAATACCGTTAGCCGGCCTCAGATTTACAGTTCGACCTTAATGTGGAGGCAGACAAACACGATTCTGCACTGTCATCTTTAACATAATGAAAACGAACAGCTCCGAGTCGCTGTTCGACAAACTGTGGCACCGAAAACAAAAAACACCGAGACGGTAACGTCTCTGACACCCGAAGGTTCTTTCATCTCCTTCAGATTCAGTTTCTAGCCTTTGATTAAAAAGAGCCGACAACAACAGCAAACAGGATGTGAAAAAAATAGTTGAGATAAATGTTTCATCACCTACAGCTCAATAATAAACCTGTTTTTTTAAGCCACCGGTACAAAAGAAAGTGAGACAATATTGAGGTCTGCGTGTGTGTGCGTGCGCATCTTACTGCAGGTGTAAAAGGATTTCAGACATGATTGTTACGAGTGCAGCTGTCATCAGGTTGGCAGGTGAAGAACTCGGGAGGTAACGAGTGTGTAAAAGCCTGTGTGTGTGTTTTAAATGTGGGAGTAAAAATTCATAAAACAAGAAATGGACTGAAACACTGGCTGTGATTAATGAGCGCATGAGAGGAAATATCTCCAAGCGTGAGTGTGTGTATGAAACCTCTGTGCGTGTGTGTCATACCGGCTTTTGGTGAGGATCCAGAGACGCTGAGCGAGCACTCGATCTTGGCCGTTTCCCACGGATAAACGCTGCTGGCGTCCGAGTTGATGTCGACGGAGAAGGACGGGCCTGCAACACCAACGCAGCCAGTCAGACGAGCGTGATTCGAGAGGCGTCTTTACAACAAACACCCATAAAAGAGGCGGAAAACTCGGATCAAAAGGACTCATTTTAAACACAGAATGTTTAAAAAGCCTAAATAGGCTGAAATTTAGCATTCGTGTCCCGGAGGAAAGAGGAGATTTCACGGAGTAAACAGCCTTAAAAAGGCGAATATTTCTCAGATATTCAAAAATCAACATGGAGGAAAACAGCAGAAGAAAAACAGATGAGGCCTAAAAGTGGAATTTGATTGATTTTCAACAGCAAACCTAACAACACACAAATTAATCACACATATAAATCTTTATCAGACCAGAAGAAGCCCTTTAAATGCTGCAAACACCCTTCAGCTGTTGGAAGGGTTGATTTTCAGGTTATGTTTGCACTGATTTGATGAATGTTTTTTTTTTTTTTTGGTCTTATTTATTTTCAAATAAAGGAAATTATTTAATCCACTTTTCTTCTTGCGTGCCATGTGTTTCAAGCGAATACTCCCAGTGGGAAGAGTGAGAGGGGAGCGCAGCCAAGTCAGGCCGCTCTCACATCGAAATGTGCAAAAGCTGCACTGATCCACAGTGGAAAAAACAACACAGTTACACAATAAAGGCTATAATGTTGTTAGAAGCTTATATTTCTGTTTATTTAATCACGTCTAATGACGTTACGGGACCTCACAAACGCTGCCTTAGAGTTAGGTCAGAGTTGAACTGAAATGACCGGCGTTCAAGTTCCAACAGGCGCCATTGTTTTGTAACTCCACTGGTACAAACCAAAAGTGTTTTGGTGCTTTTACAAACATTAAAACACCTCGCAATCCTGAAAGGAATGCTTATCGCCCATCGCCTTTCATGCCACAGTGCTAAACTAAGATCGTCAGATGATATGAGATGCAGCTATTTCAGCGAAACCTTCTAAATAACTTTACCTGAAGTCTCATACAGAGGTGCACCTCAAACCCTGACTTGGTCCCACCATTACACCCCTACAGTGACCAAAAAAGCACCCTGCTTTGAGCAACAATGTGGGTAAAAACACAGGCAGGAGAGGGAAATGTTGGCTTCTTCAATCTGTTAGAGCAACATCTTTAATATTACATCTTGTAAATAATGTTAAGCATGTTCTCAAGTAACTATCGTTTTATTTTGTATATTTTGAAAAATATCTTAGCCAAGAATAATAATAATAATGGATCACAAAATAAAAAAAATATGTATTTTTTTAAGCTAAACATAAATATTACATTTTGATCCAATAAGACGAAGCAAAAAAAAAAAAAAAGCTTAATACTTTAGATTTTAGTTGTCAGTTAAGTGCTGCCAAGTTATGACCACTGGAGCCTTAAACAAACGACTCGAACAGGAAAACTGAATTATCTGGTCTTTAATAATGAAGAATCTAGAAACACACAATGCTAAATTCTGATATGAAAACAGAATTAGGTCTGCAGCACTGATTTTATTATGTAACCTTCGTGCTTTCCAATCAGAAGGAAGTTATTTAGCCGTTTACTGCCAAAATTTGGGGTAGAGATGGCTCAAAGTCCCCCTGGTTAGCATAGTTTTTAAACAAGGAGACTTTTCAACTTTCAAATGGGTTTGAGGAAAAAAGGTTGGGTGAGAACTCTCTGATCCTCGTCCAGTCTAATGAAAGTTCGGCCCACACTTAGGAGCTGGAGGCAGATGGATCTGTGACCAGACAGATGGATGAAGAACCAACCGCCATCCGTGAACAGTGAAACTGTTGGGCTCCAAACTTAACATTCGTAATTAAAAATCTGTAAAAAATAAACTATTGTGCATAAATTCACAAGATGGAGTTAATTTAAAAGCCTGGTTAAGCTGCCTGATAGCTTAATAGTGTTTCAGGCCTTCTCATGTAGGATTTTAAATGTTTTGTCGTCATTTTTCTCCTCTAGAAAAATTGCTTGTCCCTTCTGTCCATACATGTCCCATCTGTCCCTACATGTCCCGTGTGTCGCTACATGTCCCATTTGTCCATACATGTTCTGTGTCCCTACATGTCCAATCTGTCCAAAAAAGTCCAATCTGTCCCTAGATGTCCCATCTATCCATATATGCGGATGTCCCTACATGCCCCATCTGTCCCTGCATGTCCTATCTATCCCTACGTGTCCCATCTGTCCCTACACTTCCCAGCTGTCCCTACACATTCAAGCTGTCCCAACACGTCCAAGCTGTCCCTACACGTCCAAGCTGTCCCTACATGTCCAATCTATCCCTACATGTTCCGTGTGTCCCTACATGTTCCACCTGTCCCTACATGTCCCATGTGACAGTTGATCAGTTTTTAGGGTGTGGCGTATCTCATTTCATGGTACAGGACTGAAATTTGGTCATTTTAGTCAATATTTTAAATTCCAGGTTTAGTCTCATTAATTCCCATAAATTCCCTTTAATTCCCACGAGAAGTTTCCAACTTTGAAAATTCCCAGAGTTTTTCCACCTCTGGTCCTGTGTTCACTCATGCCGGCCTAAATCTAGTCTGAAGATGTCCGTTTTTTCCCCCTGTGGCCGCCGCATATTCATGCTGCCACCCTACTGCTAAATCGCTTTAACGCTGAATTTTTAAACAGAAGATGTGTTGGTGAGACTTGGCATTTCCATATACGTCCTCACCGAAGATCCCCAAACAGGCAGAGACGCCACAACACGTCTGAAACATTCAAGCTACAGCTGGAAGGCCGAGAGGCTTGCCAGTTCGGAGGATGCGCTGGAAGCGAACACAAACAGAGCTTCGGGGAGTAAGGAGGCTCTTTAGGCTGGCTCCCTGTTCCTGTGGGCGTGTTTGTGTGGAAGGGCTTCTGCTTCACCGACGTATGTGGGGTCAACTCAAAATATTCCACTTGGAAACGCTCAGTGGAAGACTTTAAAGATTTAAGCGAGCGGAGAAAAGGAACAGAAAGCAGCCGTGCAGATCTTCACAGCTGGCTGATTGGCCAAAGGGCTTTGCTTTGAAGATGTCCCAGAGAGAGGGAGAGAAGGGGGAAAATAAAAAAAATATATATAAATAAAAAAAAAAATGGAGGTAGAAGGGAAAGGAGGGGTGAGAGTGAGAGCATGGCAGGGAAGATGGAGGACAAAACGATGAGAAGTACAGAAAGACGATGTGATGCTCGAGGGCTTCGAGCCTCCCCAGAGAAAGACGAGAGAAAGTTTGCAATTTATCGTCTCGTTTTCTCCTACATTTGCTGTTCCTATTTTATCCTTTCATCACCATCTCCTCATCCTACAGCCTTTAACCGTCTCTCCTTCCTGTAGCCTCTCAGATAATTCAACAGACCTTCTGATAAGGTGTGACCACTAGGGCTGTAACGGCACGTATATTTGTTACTGGATGTCCAACCCATCTAAAAAAAAGGGGTCACGTTTTACTGAACTGCATTATGCCGACAGCAACAAGAACAAAAAGCAGAGGAAGAGACTATTTAAACAGCTAAAACACCAATGCTTCAAATCACCTGTGTGGAAAAGTTTCCTGGTCATGATCTGCAGCAGCAGACAGAGACGAGACATACCTGTATGGCAAGCAGTTATCTCATATAATCAGTGTTTTGAAATGAAAGGGAAACCATTTGTTTATCTATTTGATATCAACAGTCATTTTCCAACTCTAACTCTCAGTTGGCTCAGAAGCTAGGAGTGTGTTTCACATTTTATTTATTGTAGTTTAACACCAACATGTTTTTGTGTTCTGTGTTGTTTTTTTTTATTTTGTAACAAGTAACTGAAGTAAAAGGTCAAAGTAACTGAAGGAAACCCTTCTAGATTTTTGTTTTATTAATTTTTTTTGTTATAATTTCTTAACCCATAAAAAGGTGAATTCCTGGAGTTGATATCAAACTTTCTGTTTGCCTTTAAGACTGTTTACAGCTCAGATTGAATAAAAAGATGAGTTTTGAAAAATTATTTTAGAGTGAAGTTAGCAGTTGACAAATCTTGCTGTACATGACCTGCTACCTGAGACTTTTCCCAATAGCAAGGGGGTAGATTTTCAATTTCTTTCCACCAAGATGCACACCAACAGTGACCCTCATACTGCGGTACGCACCAAACCATGACCCTCTTACCGAGGTACACACCGGACCGTGACTTGGGCACACCAATACACCCCTACAATGACCACCATGGTTATGACCAAATGGGGACAAAAGCTTTAAGATCAGACAAAAAAAGTTCTGATAAGAGCAAAAATGTGGTCTAAAACAGAGGTAGGAGAAGCATTTTTGGTTTGGGACAGAAGCCTTTTTCAGACACGAGAAGGGCACAATTAATGGTTTCTTCAATCTGTTAAAGCAACATCTTTATTCCCACGTCGGTTGCTTTCTTCATTCAAGTTGCTTACACTTCAGACAAGTTTTGAACTTTCTAAAATCAATTCTTACACACAGAATTTGGCAGTCCTATTTTTCCCAGCGACACAATTTTATTACCATCTTAGCTTAAAAAATAAAAAACCCTTCTTCCTAATCACACAATATGGGGATTCTTCTGGTTTCACACCAGAAACAGACGAAAAACATCAACAATACAACCATTCACTCATGAATTCTCCCACCACTCCCATCACACATGAGCTCTGTCCAACATCGCAAAGACTTTGTATAAAAAAGTAGACAGAGTAAAGGTTACTTAATGTCTGTTTTTAATAATTTGTACTCTCAGCAATTTCAGATAAAGCTTTTCCAAATTATTCGCCCTAAACCTAAAAGGTGAGTCTAGCCTCTCTTAAGGAAGCTTATTTCAGCTGATTGTTTTTGCGATCTTAGTTTTTCAGTCACTATTTATAGCTCATGACAAAAGGTTGGAAGCTTGGTTGACTGCCAAACTGGCTCATCTCCTCTTTCACCATGTTGGTACATTACTGCAGCACTGTTCCCATCCTGCTCTGTTCTAGCCTCATTTGTGAAAAAGAGATCCTTAAAACTCCTCCTCATGGCGCTGTAGCTTATTCCCAATCTGGAGGTGTTGATTCACAATTTCCAGCAGACGATCATGACCTCATACTTGGAGTTCACCACTCAGTGAGGACAACAGAACCACATCATTTGCAAAAAAAAGCAGTGTTACAATTAGAAGCCCCCCGATCTGGAGACCCTCCGCCCCTCTGGTTGCACTTAGGAATGATTTCTGTCCAGAAAAGTTCTGCGCAGAATCTGTGACAAAGAGCCACCCCAAAACTTACTGGGAAAAAAAAGTCTCATCACCAGCAATGTGACGACACTCCGGTTCTACAGGGACCAAACGGTCCTCTGTAGGGGTCCTGAGATCCCTTACTTTCCAAAGTATCCTCCATGAGACACCATAAGTGACAGTTACAAGCCTTTTCTAAGTCAACAACACATAAAGACTAGCTGCACTCTCAAATCTCCTAGCAAGGATAAAGTGTCCCATAACCAGGACAAAAAAACAGCAAACCTCCTGAATCTGAGGTTTGACAGTTTAACTTTCCTAGAAAGGCTGAGGAGCGGGATTTCTCTCCACCTGAAGTACATTCTCTGGTCCCTCAAGACAACCCAACAACATCCAGGGCCTTGAAGAAGTCAGGGACAATCTCTGGCTATTATCTTACTTTTGTCAATATTGATTTTTAAACTTGACCTTACTTTTTTAACTCAATCCAGTCATCTGTTCCTGGTGTCTATCTCCAGGGGTCATTGGTTAAGAGGTGAGGGTACACCCTGGACAGGTCGTCAGTCCATCACAGAGCCATGTAGAGACCAGCGACAGACAACCTTTGGCAGCATGGCGGCTTAGTGGTTAGAACTGTTGCCTCACAGCAAGAAGGCCCTGAGTTCCATCCCCTGGTTGGATCTGGATCTTTCTGTGTGGAGTTTGCATGTTCTCCTCCTGTTTGCATGGGTTTTCTCCAGGTACTCAATTTCTCCTCACATGCAGCATATTATTTCTTCGCTTCTTCATCCTCCATCTTTGTTCTCTTACATTCTTGGTGCTTCCTCTCTTGACATCTCCTCTACTCTTTCCTGTTCCATCTCTAAGCCATTGCCGTTTTGCCCTCTTTTCCACATTTCTCTTCCTCATCCACGCCATCTCATTCCTTGCTGCCTCGCTCCTCTCCCATCATCTGTCTTCCTCCTCCCAGTCTCCTCACTTCCCAGTCAGATCAAAGACAGTAAGTAGGGCAGTGACTACGGTGGGCGTCAAAGGGCTTAGATGGTGTGTGCGCATCCTTGTTTTTTTTTTTTTTTTTAAGTTATTAGCGGTTTTACGTTACTCATTACTGAGGTTGAGTGGGTGGAGTATGTGTGTTTTTTACATGTACAGAACAGAGCTGCTTACACACTTCTATTTATAGGCAGTTATCTCAGGATTTCCTGGACAATCTGTCTCAACATTAACTTACCTGATGGTATTTGTTAAGACAGTTATAAAAGAAAGTAAGCCATTAAAAGCCTGCAAAAGTGGTTTTGAACAATGGATGGAGATTACTTGAATCCCAAAGTGTTCGTATAATTTCAAGTATTATTTGATTTTATTAAATGAGCTGATGGTCTAACAAAACACATGCTAGGACCACAAAAACCAAATATATGGATAAAGAAAGGCTTTCTGAAAGATCAAAGAGGCACTAGAGCTTAAAATATCTCCACTTGAGAGATAATAAGGAAGCTGTTTGTGTGTTTCTTCTGCTCTAAGTTGAAAAAGAGTACCGCCAACGGTAATACGCCCATCAGTCGGGATAATCTAAGGAGCGAAAGGGTTTGAAATTTCTGTTACTCAGATGTGAAGCTGGAGCACTGACAAGGTTTTCACAAAGGGACCCTTAAATCAATAGGGATCATCCTCGACCCACGAGATGTCCAGCTAAGCCGTTTAACATTTCTGAGTTTAAGGTTATTAGTTTAGAGCTTGGACAAGAAACTGTCCACAGATAGATTGACAGACAGACAGTCATACCACAACATGCTCCATCTTAGGACAGGAGTATAAAAATCAACAGTTATTTCTATGTATAAAATCAGCTTCCCAGGGCATATTTTCATATTAAAGTTTTCTGGATGATTTTAAAGTTTAAGTGTTCACAAGGATCAACGAGGGAGCCCAGTTTGCTGTTAGCTGAAGGTTAGAAATCACCGTTTTCCCTGAAAACGAAACCTACACAGACAAATGAACACAAACCACGAGCTCACCGTTCTCTTGAAAGTTGATTCGGATTTTGTTGGACTCGGAGGAGGCGACGTTGGTCCACTCGTCTTCTGGCTGCAGTTTGGTGACAGCGGTGATGTTGCACCAGTAGAAACCTCGGTCAGACAGCTGCACGCCGGCCAGCCGGAACCGGAACTCTGCCGGACCGGTCTTGGTCAGGCCCACACTGTCTCTGAAGGAACGGGTGAAAACATATTTCAAAATTCAACTGGCATTAACTGGTTTGGTGGGACTCTCAGCTACTAACATTGTCTGAGTTTTAGCCATTGGTGTTTTCTAAGGTTGCTTAGCTGTGGCAGCCATCTTAAATCAGGTCAAATCCAAAGGTTAATGTGCATCTAATAGTTACTTTCATTAAAATCCCCCCACTGGTACATGAGATGTTTAACCAACAGATATGATCGCCTCTTTTTAAGGCGATATTAAGACACAGGCTGGTGTTAAATGTCTGAATGTACCTCCTGTCGGGGTCTGTGTGCTGCACCACATTGTCGGAGCTCAGAGACAAGACTGTTCGCGTGTTGCTGTTCTCGCTGTCCTGCGAGTTGACGTCCACCCTGTAGCCCAACCAACCGCCGAGGTTGGCGGGGGTCACGGCGCAGCTCATTTCGAAGGTATCGCCGCCCCTCGAGGCGCCGCGGATGGTCTTGGCCACGACGTTCAGAGCGGGACCTGGAAGCAAGAGCGGCCGTTTGAACGGTCAGGCCAGCAGAGGGGCTCGGCAGGAAGTGAAAAAGTGGAGGCCTTTTCTGAAAACGCTAAAACGGGCATTCACACGAAAGAAATGTGGTGACATCATGGCTCTGTTAGCTAATTTAGGGTCACGCAGTTCAACAGGAAGTAAATGTGAAGCAGAGACAACAGGAGGTCTGTTGAGGGATTCTTCTGTCATGTCTGGATATTTACACATCAAAGCCTAATCCTAAAACTCCACAGCAGTGGCTGCTTGACAGCAAATCAAACTTTTTCTGAGATGTAAATGTGAACTCTTATTTTGTAATTCTCTAAATATTTTGGAGTATTTCCTTAGGATCTATCTGCAGAGGCAGACGTGGTGTTCTGTCTAATAGTTATAAATAGTTGGTACCTCATCAGTCAGACATCAGTTATGGATAATGGAGACTGGAAAAAGAGGCAAAAGTCTTCATCCAGGCTAGGCTAATGGTTAGCCGAACAGGGCTTGCTTTTTTGCCACTTTTTAAGCTTTTAAAACTTTTTTTCCCTTCTCAAAAACGGCATATCGCTGTGAAAGAATGCTACATTAGCTAATATTAAACCTCTACACTTTTGCATGACACTGTTTGTTCAGTAGGTTGCTGTTTTCTCACCTGAACAACATCCATGCTCCTACAGTAACATATGGGGTTCGAGTGTAGTCAATTGGATGTTAACGGTCTATGCTGAGCATAAACCGTCGTATGATGATGGTGCAGAGGCTGCTGTATCAGTCCACCGCGAATGGAGTAAAGTTTTGGACTGACTCGATCCTCTGATTAGGCGGTCTGATACGTTTAGCACCGTCGGCTACATGTTATACATTTGTGTCGTAACACGGTCGTAGTTCGGTTGGGAAAACAGCAACCAACTAAACAAAGGTTTAATATTAGCTAATATAGCGGCCTATTGCACTGATATGTTGTTTTTGAAAAAAAAAAAAAAAAAGTTTGATAAGCCTCAAAAATGACAAAAAACAGGCCCTTGATTGGCCAGCCATTAGCCTAGCCTGAGCGAAGACTTTTGCCCTTTTCTCTATACACTGCGCTCCATGACTGATAAAGTACTAACTATTGATAACCAATTGATAGAACATCACTTCAAAAATGTTCAAACTATACCTTTCAGGTCCAAAATAAGTCTTTAGTGCTTTAAATTAATAATAATTGTTAAGGCAGATTTGTTTTTGGACTGATTATTGCAGCTGATTCCTTCCCTTGCTAACTGACCGATACAAAAAAAGGGATTTATATCTAATAAGAAAAGCAGATAGCTGAATTTTTCCTTACGTTTGTCATCCCATCGTACAGTCAACGGCGAGCTTTTGTACTCTGAGGTCTTCACCAAATCCCCCTGGCTGCTAACACTCCAAGAGGAGACAGTGCACGCAAACTGGCCCATGTCGGAATCCTGAAAAAGAGAAAAACAAGCCGTTACCATCACATTTATCAACAACTTGCAGGATATTTTTAGTATCGTTCTGGATTTTTGAAAACTCTAACCCTTTTACCGTAAGCCTCGGCTCTGTCTTCCTACCTGTGTGCGAAGAAATTGCAGTTTGAACGTGTTGGGTTGGATTCTGCTCAGAGACAACACGCCGCTCTTCAGCTTGTCGGCGTAAGGTTTTCCGGACACCAAGTTGCCATTGCCATCCAAGGAGCCGACGTGTTGCGCGTTGGCGTTCCCCTTACCTGTTAGAAATTGAAAAATTGAAATCGTTCAGCGTACCTGAAAAAAATACTGTTTTTTCCTAATAAAAAAAGTATGACGTACCAGGTAAACTGGTGTGCTCCCAGCTGACTGCCAGTCTGCCTTCTTGAGGTAACGAAGAGATGTCCGTCACGCTACAAGAAAGTTCCATGGGCTCGAACATCCGACTGGGCTTCTGGGTGACGCTGAGGCTCAGCGTGAAGTTCGGCTCTGAGCACAAAGAGCGAGAAAACATCAAACACGAGGTCACATTTAATCGTCTTCTATCCATATAAGTTATACAACAGAACCACAGAATCCAAATGACCCAAACCCAGCCAAATATCAAGTCTACTGAAGCCAAAAATAATTAAAAAAAAACATTGAATAGGAGGAGGAACCACAAAAACAGAGTTGCTAAAAACTTCTTTTCATTTTTGCATTCCACTAATTTGTGGCAGCCATCTTGAATCAAGTTGACTCCAAAAGCTGATCAGTTCTTTCCCATTCAGAGCCATGTTTGGAGTGTATTTAATATCCCTACAGCCGACTGGGCTGAAATTAAAACAGAAACCTGAGTACATGACAACTCGGCCCGAGGACCAGAACCCAAGTCACTGGGCTGCCTTCAGAGGAACGATTCGCACCTCGGCGGGGCCTCGCTCTCGTCTCCAGGTTCCTGACATTTTACAGCAGCCCCAACGTCACCGGACGAAGAGAAAGTGAATCCCGGGGTTGTTGTTCTTTGTAATTCAGGTGGTGTCGGGCTTAAATAGTGCCGGCTGACTGAGCCGGGGGGACAGAAATAGACCTGAAGTAACACAGTTAACTGTGTGTGATGAGGTGTGTATCACAGTGTTAATAGTGTGTGTGTGGGTGTGTGTGGGATGGGGGGTGTGGGTGGGTGGTGAGGCAGGTCCCCTCAGCCAGACATCCAGATTGGAGCTTTACACGTCAATGAGCAGAAAACGCACACCATGATTTGCTGTGAATTATACCACACACACGCGCACACACACACACACACAGTGTATATGAACATACAGTATACACATTAAACATGGAGCTCCTGATATAAACCAGCTTTGTCACATCAGGTACAAGTAACTGAACACATGCAGTGAAAGGCTATAAATACTCTGTGTGTGTGTGTGTGTGTGTTTGGCAAAGGTGGTAGTTTGGATGATGTCAGTTGGACGTCACACACACACACACACACAGACTCATGCACTGTCACCATCTGCTGTGAAATGCACACACACTTTGATCAACAAGAGTGAGCAAAGCTTCTCTGCCAATTAGCCACGCGCCCCTCACACACACACACACACAGAGAGAGAGAGAGAAACGTTGCCTTATTTAGTGACGCTTCACATCCAACTCATCATCATCATCATAATCATCATAATCATCGTTTGAGGAGTTCAGATGCTGCAAATGTACAGAACTGAATCTCATCTGCAAAAAGGAGGCGTACGTTGTCAACATATGCTCTGTGCTAAAAATAGAAAAAGCAGCCGTCTCGAATTGGACCAACTCCAAAAGGTAATCAGTTGTAGGCACACATCTAGTGGTTACCGTCTGAAAGCTTTATTAAAATCCGCTCAGTTGTTCCTGAAATATTTTGCTAACAGCCAAACAGTTGATGCTAAACTTCTAAATAACAAAGATCTTGAGGGACGAGTAGCGCTTAAAGCCTGTGTTGCGGGTGACTTTCAGCTACTACCACGCCAAATTTTAGCTCCATGTCTATAAAACTGACTGAATTACAGCCACTTTGGGGTATTCTAAGGTCAGCTGGTTGTGGCGGCCATCTTGAACTGGGCTCCAAAATTTAATGAGTTGTAGAGACGCATCCAATGATCATTTCCTGAAAGTTTTACTAAAACCCATACAGTGTTTCATAAGATACTTTGCTAACAGACAGAAAGTGTTGGTTCCACATAGTTAACAGCAAAAATGTAAAAGAAGCTCCTGTGTAATCTCTTAGTGCTCACAATGTGTGTTAGGGATCAGTCTCACCTACTACAACACCAAATCTTTGGTCAATATCAATAAAAATTCACTGAGCTATAGACATTCCGGTGGTTTTTAACAGTGGTGGGCTGTGGTGGCAATCTTGAATCAAGTTAACTCCAAAAGTTAATCAGTTGTAGATGTTTATCAAATGGTTAGTTTCAGCAAGTTTAATTACAGTTGGTCCAATGGTTCATGAGACATTTTGCTAACAGACGGATGAGCATAAACATCGTATCGCCTGCCTTCGCCTTGGCAGCAGTCAAAAAAACATTCGTATTCTGACTGATCTGAGAAAGAAACAGAGAGAAGTGCAGCCTTCGGCAGCTGTGCCAGTGTTGGTTTTAGGAGGGGTCGGCGCCGGACTTTTACCGGAATGCGTCTGCTCAGCCCTTTTCCTCCTCCTGCTCGTTTTCAGGTGGGACGCTGCCGTCGAGCCGGGCGGGGGGATTTAAACCCTCGGCGGCTCTCGGGCCAAAACAGCCAAGGGCTTGCGAGGCGTTCAGGTTGCTCCGTCGTGTGCAGGCACGTGTGTGTGTGTGTGTGAGATCAACAGCAGATATGAAAAAAAAAGGAACTGTTCCTGCTTTCTGTCAACACGCAGCGCGTCTCCAAGGAGGCAGGGAAGTACGGGCTGACACTCGCTCAACAGACACAGCAGAAATGATTCCAGCTAAAACAACACATCTGTCACCTGATCGCTTTTAAAGAACTGAGATATTGATCACTTTTTTCCTCTAGATGACCGCACAGTTATTCTACATGCTGCACAGTTTTCCAGAATAAAAGCCACGTTCGATAAATGAAGGCCGAATAATAAAAATAACCTCAATAATAAATTAAATCATAGTTAAACTGCAGCACAGAAAAAAAAAAAAAAAACCTTCTTAATGTTGACAACTTGGAGTTTCACCGAGTTTAGCATCTTAAACGACCTCCTCCTTAATCCTGAGAGGAATGAAGTCGAGTTCAGTCGGCCATTTTATTCCTGTCAAACATAGAAAGAAACCAATCATCGTTAGGAGCGATCTCATGGGATGTGCTGCAGTGCGCTGATCAGAAGTGGCGTTAAATAATGATTTAGGCACGAGAAACTCTAAAAACCATGTTGGATGGTTCCAGTTGGTTTTCCTCGGACAGCCTAGCAGCTCTCGACACCACAGCCTCCTTTCTACAGCCTCCAATCAGGTGAAAGAAACACGAGTCGTTTCTGTTTTCGTAGCAAATCAAAAAGTGTGCTTTCAATTTGCCTGACACTTTGGCAGGAGACACAACTTTGGCTCTATCCAGATCTTTGTCGTGCCACGTGCAACCTCACGCCGCCACCGGCTCTTCGGAGGGAGCCCAGGAGGCCCGAGAGGCAGCAGAGACATTCCGGCTCCCGTCCTTTATTCCTTCCTAGACGGACAAAAAGGCCGAAGGGTTACAGCCACTCAGGTCAGCTCTCCAGAGCTGGAGCGCGAAGCCGGAACGCATCGTTAATGTTTAACCAGGAGACGGTGGCTTCTGTGACAAACGTTTTCTGGTGCGAATTGCGGAAACGTTTCCTCCCCATCTGTGAACCCGTTTCGTCCCAAGTGACAGCAAAACGACGACAAAAGGAAGACGAGGAGTAAAAGCTCCCCCGACGGAGCTTTTCCTTTCGGAGAAATTCCTTTCTGCTGCGTCGGACTGAACGCTTTTCAACACAGATGGCTGGAGAAAAATTCACGAGTCGAACCTTTACTGTAACCACACACCCCTCTGCAGAGCAAAACTGAACCGTCACCCCGGTTTATTACGACCCGGACGCCATGTTTGTGGATTATTTAACTTTTCCCCGTGTTTGCACAGACTAGAACTCTGTCACGTAAAGCAGGACACTTCAGCAGACAGGGCCAGCCAAAGGTTTTGCTGTAAACAGTCACAGTTTACAGGCCGGCTTCCCGGTTGAACTTTGACCCCCTGCAGCAGCTGTGCACACACACACACTCCTGCAGCTATGGAGCTGCGCTTCAAACAGGTGCAAAAACATTTCGATGAGAAGAAATGCACAATATGAAACTGTCCGAATGAGACAAGCTGGTCTTTGATAATAACTCCAGCTGACACAAAGCAGGGGGGAGTCGGTTGGTTGGTTGGTTGTAGCCGAGGGTGGGAGGATTTCCACCCACTTGAAGTGTATTTGTGCATGCATGCGCACTCCTGCCAGCGGGGCCCTCCGAAACAAGCTCTCTAAGTCCTCTTTGGAGGTTCCTGGAAGGTTTGGCCCTCGGCGAGGCTTCACGGGAAGAAGCGAGCACTGAGGCTGCACATCACTGGAACAGGAAGTGACTCGCCGACACGCAGGGAGGCTTCAGAAACACCGCTTTGAGCTCATACACACACACTCCAGCAGCGCGCCGGGAGACGAAAATGCGCGGGCAATTAGGAACGTTGAAGTGGCGGGCGTTCGGGCTGGAATTTCGACCCTCGGGGTAAAGAGGACCGGAGGGGTTCAGCGGATTCCGAGTGTGGGACACACAGACGGCACCGTTTCAGGCATCACACACACATATATGCATTTAACATGTGCAGGCTCTACCAACACCAAAGCAGAGATGGATGAAATGATAAAAATGATTTTGATAGCGCCATCTGATACGCAAGCCGTGGCCTCGTGTGCACCCGGAAAGCTCGGCTGATATTTTCAAATGCAACAAAGGTCCTGGAGGCTCACGGAGCCTTCTGAGATCGGTGTTATTTTAACTAAAGGCTCCCGCTGACATACTACGCAGAGCGCCTCTGCCAGCAGAAACACGGCTCTGTCCACCGAGACCCACTCCGATTTAAATGGAGCGCTCGTGTTTAATGACTGGATAAGTTGGCTGTCGGCATCTCTTATGTTCGTCATGTGGAAACAGAGCACGATGCTTTAAACCAGAAAAATCTCTGAAGGAATTTGAAGCACGCTGGCAGAGACACAGCTCAACATTTCGATGCACAAACTCTGTAAGAAGGGTAGAGGTGTGCGGTCGCCATGGCAACCCCATACCTGTATCTGTCACTCCCTGGCGGCAAACGTAAGGCGGACGGAAACTAAACTGAAACTCCCCAAAACATTCTTGTTCTGAAGAGAACATTAGGAGCTAAAATAAAAGCACTGAAGCCTGTGGAAGTCCGGCCGTGCACGCTCCTCATTCCGGGGAGATCTGAGAGAAAGCCATAAGTCCTACAGCAGTGAGAGAGACACACCGGGCAAAAGGAGACAAAAACGCAGACGGTTTGATGCATCATTCGTAGATTTTTACCAAAAGCAGTTGGAGTTGCGTAACATCATCAACTGTCAGTTGAACGTTTTTCAAGAAAAATCTCTGACAATCAGAAAACTTAAACTGTGATTGTGTAAAAACCGTAACAGATATCGAAATGTCAGGTCAGACACATGAAATCTAACTGTTTGCGACTCGTTTAAACTTTGAATGACGTTTCTACTGAGAAATATGCTACATATACAAAGCTCTAAAGAGGACTTGTTTCGCCAAATCTCACTGATATCCATTGTCTTTTTTATTTTGTCTACCTTGTACCTCCACAAACAGTCAAGGCAAACCATTCCCAGTCGAGCACATTTTTGTGTATATTTTCACGGTTTTCTTTTTTCAAAGCCGATCACAAAACATTATGAGCAGAACAGAAATAAAAATGCTTCAATGCTTACAAGTCGACACCCTTAATGAAATAACCTTCTACCAGATGCAAACGCTGCAATTAAGCCTGCTGCTCCTACAGGAGACGACAGAGTGACCACACCTTCAAAGGGTTTGATGAACTTTCCATCATTTGCATAATAATTAGAGCTGAAGCTGCTCAGTCTGAATGTAGCCTTGAGCTGTTTTCTGCACCAGCCCACGTGTACGGCTGCCTGCGGGCGAACCTGCTGCCATCTCCTCCCAAAATCGAAGCTGTCTATGGAGCTCTGCACATCTGAAAAGCCGTCTGTGTCCATTCTTTTCAAGCTTGTAACTGACAAGTTTGGGGCCTGAAGATTTAAGTGCTGGTCTCGCTCCACAGCGGGATCCTTTCATTGTAAAGCCGCTACAGGGAACATCCCACGGGAGGCGCAAGGAATTTGGTATTTTATTATAAAAACCCTTCCAACACAACCACATTGGCTGACTTGAGACTAATGCTGGTTAAGAATGGGATGCCATGTTACAGCAGTGTGTTGCCAGGCTGTTGTGGCTGTGTATGGTTCTTCCACATGCTCCTGACGCCCTTGTTTGTTAAATGAGGAAATCGTTAAATTGCTAATATGTCTTGTTTCTTCAATTATCATCCATTCAATCCAATAAACGACACCAAACTAGAGTTAACAGAATAAGTTTATATTCTGTTTGCAAGACTTATAGTAATAAGAACCGAAGGGGAGAGATGTGGGTGCAAAGATTCATTAAAGAGAAGCATTCCAGTGCAGACAAACATGGTGCTCAGGTGTAACCCTCGACTGTTGTCTGTACAGGGATAAAATAATTTACACTGATCACTTCTAAGATTATTAGCTCTGACAGGTGAAGCAGAGAACACTTATTATCTCATTACACAGACACCTGGCAGTGAAATATCAGGCAGAAAATGAACATTTCCCCAATAAAGTTGACGTTTTAGAAGCAAAAATTAATTGGCAATGTGGATGAATTCCGGGGAAACCGACGAGAACCAAATTCTAATGAGAGCTGGGCGACGAAAGCTTCACGGCTGCCTCGTGAGATATTTCTGGTCTGCGTCGGCCTTTTGTGAATTAAAAGCCAGTGAGTCAGGACGACTGTCGAACCGAAGACGGGGTCACGGCTGGTCGAGGCTCAATGAAGCGCGAAGAGACACAAGAGAAGCACCACTGTGGCTCAAACTGGTGGAAAAAAAAAATACATACATAAAAGTTCCTGTCAGCTCAAATCACAAGGTTAAAAAAAAAAAAAAAAAAAAAACTTTCTTTAAAACATTGGTCCTAATCATACAGACCCATGGTTCTCCAGCTGCGGTACAAACTGGTGGAACCTGGGATCTCTCTCATGGCACATTTATAAATGTAAAAAAGATAATTAACCATCATAAGCTGAACTGTGACATGAAGCTATACATTACAGACAGCCAAAAACACGACCGATTCATTGGTAAGTAACAATTTTGGCTCCAAATGGAAACTACTCAAAACAAAAGGAGAATATGTTAAGACCCCCGGTGGAAACTGGGGGACAACAGCTGTCCAGGTGGTGACTTAAGCAGGACAAATGACGTCTTTATAGAACCTTCATTCAAGAAACAGCGAGGAACTTCGACGCCGTGTATTCAGTTCTTGTTCGGTAGAAGGGCCAAGATGGCACCGTATATAAGGGCGTTCTGGGCAACAACCATTGGAGGATTTGGCCAGTTTGTTCATTTACACCAGGTTTGACTAGAAGCTTGTAAAATTGTATTATTTCTTTTTTAATTCAGTCACAATGGTGGTTCTTGGAAAGTTTAGTCATTTAAATACAATAAGTTTGAGAACCATAGAGCTAAATGCTACAAAAAGGGAAACCCAAGTGGGCATAATATTATGGCTCATCGGTGCAAAAGAACAAGGGTATCCTTACAACCCAGCAAGGTTTTATTAACAGGAACGACAAAGTAAACATTCTGCACCAAATACTTGTGATTTAGCAGAGAAACAACAAAGACCTGCGACCCCTCATATCCTTGGCTAAATTACCCTAACTTCCCTAAAAAAAGTAAAATTAATTGCGTAATGACAACAGAAATAGCTTCAACTCCTGTTATGCTACTTTTTTCTTTTTGGGCTATTGTTCTGATTCTTTCTAACACTTTCAGTTAAAATATAATCTTAGGAATTCTTTTAAATATTTCACTTGGTTTCTGGATCTCAAGTGTTTGGCGATTCATAGTGAGGTCCCGACCCAAACTTTGGGAACCAACGAGTTAGCTGACTGACCATTACGTAAGAAAAGATTCAGATTTCCCTTTAATGTCAGCATTATTTGGCATCCATATCAGCCAAACTCCACAGAGAGATGACATGAACTGTTTTGATCTCTGTTGACAAGTCTGCAGCCAAGGAGCACCAAAATATACCAGACGCTGTATTAATACCATTAAATACCATCTTATTCTCTTCACACAAAGGGCTTCAATTGAAGAAAAGACAGGGACGTGGCTTTCGTCTGTTTTTCTGACATAAAATAATAAGACTTCAGGTCAATCGAAACTTTAAACCAAAGACAAAATCTCCAAACCATTGAAGCGAGAACATTAGCTGGACTGAAAGACGATATTAAGTAAGGAGTATTTATTCATTAAAGCCAATTTCTTTCATTAAGAGAAGGGAATTGGGAGTTTGTCAGGACTCCAGCAGCAGCTGTTTGATCTGTTTGAATGTGTCTTTCCATCAGATGGTTTCCTTTTGATTAAAACTCTCACAGCCTTAACATAGAGCGTAAGAATACCGACAGCTTTTCGGCTAAGCTTTAAAGTGACAGGTTGATGCATTTCTTTAAATATGCACAGGAATCTGAGGTGAAACATCATCTCCCGGACTGCTTTTGCGGCACTTCTGAATGTCAAAGCCAGCCGTCCGCCGCAGGTCAAGTTGCTGTTTTGTGCTGAAGTGCAAACAAAGCCTGTCGGCCTGGTGCGCTGTCCGCTGGGGTTCATGTTGCACCAAGTCCTTCACAACGTCCCAGCTGTCAAAGCAAATAGGATTTCCACTGATAGCCCCTGAGATTAGTCCGCTTTCCAGTGCAAAAACAGCATCATTTAAAGAGGACCACCAAATCCAGCTGGATTAGTGGCCCTCTTTAAATGATGCGTTTCACCCAATCTTTAGTTGGATATTAGAGATGCACCAATTAATCTGCTAGTGACGGAATCAGCTGATTTTTTTTTAGCTTGATAAGCAAACAAATAATGCAACACTTAAAAATACATTTTTTTCTTAGCCTGTAATATCACTAAAATGGTTTATCTGCTTTAGCAGCAGCACCTCTTCATTGAGGAAGTTTTTACTGTATGAAGAAGACAAAGACTGAGGCATTCGAAACATTTATACAGTCAGAAGAAACAAGATGTGTACAAAGCTTCTGAAAAGAGGTGAATACAAAATGTTGGGTATGAAGTGGACCAAGGCTGGAACAAAGTGGGCCGAGGTGGGTACAGAGTGATGGGTACAGAGTTCTCGCAATTTTGAGTCAACAACTAGTCTCCAACAGACAACAGAGATGTTACCTAAGAAAAATCTACACCAACATATAACTCTTAGGGAGAAACCATCATTGGTTGAAATCTGAATCGGCAGGTTGGACATCTCCAAAAATCAAAACCAGTGCTTCTCTATCAAACGAAACGCTTTTTTTTTGTGTTAATCCCAATTCATGTCAGAAGAACCTTGACAATTAATGCTAGAAGGATCATCATATTGCTTCCATTATGCATATTTAGCAGGGAATACAGAAACTAATCTCATAACTAATTGCATCAACACACCACAACACCAGCGAGCATCGTTCACCTTAATGGGAGCAAACGCAACATGATGTAGGATTCAAACGTTGGGAGAAAAAAGGGGGATGGAAACTGAGAAAGAAAACCTCCACAGACAGAGGGACCACCCACCACGTCGGTAATTGATTGCTGCGTCGAGTGTGTTTGACATCGCTGCTCTTCGAGGCAGGATCAGAGCATGGCGCGCGCACGCACTCGTACACATTACCATCACACCCAGAGGTAGCAGACAGCAGGAAAGCCATGACTAATCAATCGTCCTCGCAGCAGGAGTCGACAGGGTGACTGGAGTATTAAAGAGTTTCCTCTTGAGATTCCAGAGCCAAATGCAGAACTATTACACATCCACATGCAAAGATATAATACAGCTGCAACATACCCACGCTCCTTTACCCTTTGCTTTAACATGTCTCCTTCTATGCCTTTCGTAAAACGGGCCAACACAACCATCGACGCAAAGGACGCAACATCCACAGCTCAGAAATTTACCAAAACCCACCAAAACAAGAATTTATGCCATCACCTTGCTCAGAAAGGAGACAATTTTGATGGCAAGAGAGAAACACTTGCAAAAAAATAAAAATAAAAACACATTTTGATCACTTTCAACAGCGTCTGAAGAGAATAATCAATCTTCTTTGTGGCCTAAAGCAGTTCTGAAGAATTACAGGAAATTAAGAAAGCCATGATTCATTTCTGCTTAAAGGTTAAAGCTTGAATGACTCATGTGAAACAAACACACTTTGGGTCTACTCACTGGTCTCTGAGACTTTCACCGTCACAGGGGTGGACGTCTTCTCCGCCACCATGTACCACCTTCCTCCTCCTGCGCTGTGCCCTCCTTTCTCCACGAAGGCTCGGATCCGACAGGCGTAAAGCCCTCCGTCCTCGCCACTCACGCCCCTCACCCCCAGCCGGTACTCGCCGACTCCCGTCCTCTCCAAGGTCGCATCGCCTTGCTTTCCCGGGGCGCCGCTGGAGGACGCGTTGGAGAGCACCACCCCGCTGCGGTCCATGGTGAGGATTTCACGGCCGTTGGCCAGCCAGGTCACCTCCAGGGTGAGGGTGTCTGGTTTCTCGAGCACGGAGCAGAGCAGGGTCAGCGAGTCGCCAGGGGACAGGAGCAGGGAGGTGGACGAGGGAGAGGAGTAGAATGAAGCTTTCACATTGAGGGAATGGCCTTGGTAGGACAAAGACAATATCAGTCAACATATTCACATCTAGGGTGTATGAACTAAGGTTTCAGCCTTCATTCGGGAAAATTACAAAAAGTGTGTTGTTGCTAATTGTAGGCATTTAGCTAGACTGCTAGCTTAGCCAATTAGCTATAATTATGCTAGAGGTGATTTAGGGCGTCCATTATCTCAGCTAGCATTATGACAGCTGACTGGCTAAGATAAAAGTGACTTATGGTGTCCATTGTTTCAGCTAACAATATACTTGCTAACATTTTTAATTCTTTATGACTGTCTTTAGTCATTAAACTACTTGTTGCTATTCTGTTGACATGAATTAGATCCCCAAACCTGGTAAAACCATAAGCCAATATGTCAAACTGGAAACTGAACAGGTTAGCGTTTGTTTTCCCAGGGCATCCTTTTAGCCGGGATGCTCAAGAAGACATTTACAGTCTTCTCAAATAAAAAAAAAAGGAGGTATTAAAAGTGTCAGCCTTTCCCATGCATCTTCAAACTAACACTTGGATCAAGGGTTTAAATATGGTTTCCAGTAACGTCAACAAGAGTAATATAGGAAAGAGTCCCTGTGTGGTGTCTGAAAAGGACAAAGGAGACAAAACCAGCCCTGTTTGACTTTTCTCATCTTCTTTACTCAAGTCAGTAAGTCAATATGAAGTAGCTGGGGCACAATGGGCATGAGACAGACCTGTGTGTGTCTGTCTGTGCCGCTCTTGTTTGGTTTCATTACAAATCACTGGGCGCTCTCCAGCACTTAAAGAGGATATGGTAACCTAGAAAGATAGAAGATATGGTGTCCACAGCAACCGCAATGAATGAGGCAGAGTGGGTGAGTGGCGGGGCCTCCGTTAAGGGCAGGATAAGGCAGAAACTCAGCCAGTTTGGGGTCGTGAACCTCCTGGGAGAGAGCGAGATGGAGAGATGGAAACCTCAGCAAGGAGAGGATCCCTTTAAGACAAAGGGAGCCACACAAGAGGGCGAGAACTCTCCCACGTCCCTCACTCTTCCCAGCCTCCGTTTTCCCCCCACAGTACCTGCACATGGTAACCTCTAACCACCGACAGAGAGAGCCTTCTGATAGGATCGCAACATGTGGCTCATCCTGAAGGTAGATTTTTAAAAACGATCCTTTGAAGATTGGATACCAACCAGTTTTAAGCTAATTTTAGACCACAGGAACTAAAAGATATTCAAACCCCGCTCAAGCGAAGGACACGAGGAGCTCGGGGAGTGCAACAAAGCACCGCGTGTCAATGCTCAGACCTGCAGGAATTGATTTCTTCCAGCAGGCAATCAGGCTTATGAGCAACGGACGCCATGAGTCACCTCTGTTCTGATGAAATGCCAGTTGACAGATTGATTCAACACAAAGCGATTCAAGCGAGCCACAAGAAAACTGCTTTTTGTTTAGCCACACTCTTCCATCGCCTCATCTATTTAACAGATAAGGGACTGAAGACAGCTTCGGGTTAAAGTTGAGCTAAATGTTTCCATTTAAAATCTATAAATTACCATTTTGGCAGAACTCTAGGCGAACATAACATCAGGTAAATCAGATGTTAGTGATGCAAAAATGTCAAAACCATGGATATTTAAAAAAATACTTTCTTACCATGAAAAGGAAGGAATCATAAAAATATATAAATGGCCATTATACTGTGTTTAAATCATATCTATGGATGTGTAACGAGAGTCAACAAAATCAGTATTTTTTTTCCCTCCACATTCGTCCTCTTTGTCAGAGGCTGGTGCTTAAATTACCCATAATGCAGCTTGACTGCCAACATTTGAAAGCCATGAGTGACAGTGATGATTCTTCAGCCGGGTTGCTTCTCTTACCTGCAGGAGTGACAGAGACAGTCCCCATTTCCTTTTTGCTCTCCACGATCCTTGTCCACCTCCCGCCGCGGTCGTACGTCCACTCCGTCCCGTTGCATTCGTAGGTCCCCTGATCGGATGTCATCACTCTGGAGATCACCAGCTCAAACACCCCATTCCTGCCAGGAGCCAGCCGGATGCCGCCGTCCGAGTAACGGTGAGTGAACTTCGAACCCGTGGTGACCTCTCCCTGAGGACCGAACGTCAGGATGTCCTCTGAAGTGGCACCTTTTTTGATGGACCAGGTGACGGACAGGTAGGTGGGGTAGGTGAGCTCCCGGGTGACATTGCAGGTGAGCGTGAGGTCCCTTCCCTCAGGGACGACTTGAGGCGGAGTCTCGGGGGAGACCTTGAGGGTCTTTGGGATGACTAACGAGAAACAAAGATAAGACAATAAGTGTGACTGTCAAAAACAAGCTTCCATTACGGTCTTTACATGGATGTTTCACCGACTTCTATGCGTTTTGGATTGTCTTTAACATCAGCTCACACAGCGCCCTAATGAGACAACAGAGGAAAGACTGCAGGTTTACTTGTGGTTCCTAAAGATCCTAGAGTAGAACAGGAGGCAGAGCTTTCAGTTCTAAGGCTCCTCTCTTGTGGAACCAACTTCCAGTTTCTGTCCATGAGGCTCTATATACCTTTCAGACTGGACTTAAGTCATTCCTTTTTGATAAATCCTATAGTTCGGGTTGATTTGGGTTTCCTGAGCTCTCCCTTAGTTCTGCTGCTATAGGCTCAGACATCTGGAGGACAGAATGATCACATTTCCTCCCTCTGCTGCTGTCTTTACTCACTATACTCTCCATGTTTGTAATATTTTTTATTTTTTTATTTTTATTTATTTATTTAACCAGGTAAACCCCATTGAGATCTAGATCTCATTTTCAAGGGGGACCTGGGCAGAAATCTGCAGTGAACAGCAACCTGGTTACAAAACAAAATTAATTAATACATATGCACAAGTATAAAACAATTTAAAAACAGTGACAATGTTTAAAAGAATCTTGTTGCCTGTTTTTAAGAATCGCTCGAAATAAGTCCAGTGAGATCAGTTCTGACATCTTTAGTTCTGACTGGAGCTGATTCCAGGCTGAAGGAGCCATTACACTGAACGCTTGCTTTCCTTTTTCAGTTCGGCAACGTGGAACATACAAAAGAAAAATGTTGTTGGAACGCAAGGAATGGGAATTAACAGATCTTTGTAAAAGAGAGTTTAGATAAGCTGGAGCCAGACCGAGTAGAGATTTATAAATCAGGATCATCAGGTGATTGATTCTCCGTACACTTAAAGGAGGCCATTCAGCTTTTGCATACAGTTCACAATGATGTGTGAGACGTCTGCTACCGGTTACAAACCTTAAAGCACAATGATACCATTNAGCATTCATATATAACACATCTCCATAATCCAAAAGTGGCAGGAATGTTGCAGCTACCAATTTACTTCTAGCTTTGAGAGAAAAACAAGAACCATTTCGGTAATAAAACCCAATTTTCATTTTCAGTGTTCGTAGCAAATTTGCAATGTGATTTTTAAAAGAAAGCTCTTTATCTAAAATAAAGCCAAGATATTTATAATTACTGACAAACTCTATTTGTGTCCCTATAGCAGTGGTAAGTAATGGATGAATCTGAGATAATGTCCTAGAGTGTGAAAAAATCATTGCCTTTGTCTTATCCACATTCAGAACCAACTTTAAAGTTTGTAAGCGGGCTTGAACTACATTAAAAGCAGACTGCAAGCATTTAATTGCCTGTACAATTGATGAAGAACAGCAGTAAATCACTAAATCATCTGCATAGAAATGATAAGAAGCATTTGACAGATTTTCACACAAGTTATTTATATAAATAGAGAATAAAAGTGGGCCAAGAACTGAGCCCTGTGGGACACCAAATTTAATTTAATTTAATTTCTATCATTAATACGATCTTCTTCCCATTTTCCCCCCCATAGGAACACCTGGACCATAGGAACCACACCCTGACCAGTTAGTCCGTGTTTGTCTGAGTTGCTATCCTGTCCTCTAAAGACACCAGCCGGTCAAGACAGATTCCTTCCCACTGTCGCCAACGTGCCGCTCAGGATGGGAAACCACGATGAAGTGAAGATTCAACACAATCTGCTGGTTTCTTTAGATAAATAACTTTCACTAATTGGCATTTTATGACTTTTCTTGCGAATTATTGCATAAATAAGCTGAATTGAACTTTGTGACAGCTGAACGAAGGTCTATATTTACACTCATCTATGTTGTACCTGAACATAGACGCCTCCCTGACGCAAATTTCCTGTTTTTGGCGGGACGGTTATTGATAACATTTAAATACAAGTATGTACTGTAGGAGATTGGCTTTAAAAAACAAAATGCTCCAACCACAAGGACTTCAGTGTGAGGAAATGGTAGCAGCGATTACATATTTATCTTAAAAAGATCCACTTACACATTTAACTAATTAAAATAACCCGTACACCTAAAACAAATAGACGTGTTTCCACTCATAGCAGTTCCTTCACAATAAAAGAAATCTGTCGCCTCGTGTGTTGTGGCTTTCAAAGTTTTAGCACGTCTAAACTTCTCGTTTAAATAATTAATCACGTCTTTTTTTTTTATGGCTCCCTCCCCCATTTTCACACAAACCCTACAGGCTAATCAGTAAACACATGGTTTGTAAAAGCATGATGTTACCCATATTTTAGATAAAGAATGAGCACAAAGGGGTTTGTTTTAATGGAAGTTACAAAACAAAACGTTAATGAGTCAACATTTAGCCGTTAGAGTGACTAAATTCTGAAGAATGATGACGGCTTCAGGCTTTCTTTTACTTGAAGACATTATTAGTTGGTAATTAGAGGAAAGTTAAAGTCAGAATAAGGTCAGGGTCAGCTGTGAAGCCTGTAATGATCTCCTCTGAGCTCTCACCAAGGCTGCTGATTAAAACAGGAATCAAATAAACAGCTCCCAGATAAAAAGTCAAACTTCTGTTTGCATTTGTGCCGTGTGAGCTGAACACACCCAGGGGAGCGGTCAGGTAAACCAATAAACTCTTCCTTTTCACCTCCGCTCATTCATCCTGCACTTTTGTTCCGACCGGGCGCCCAGACGTGACGCTCGAACATCCGACCGGGCCCCGAGCGAAACCGCCGCTCGGTTCCCTCTTCTGAGCGAAAACCACCGCGGACGTGTCGTGACTCACTCTGAAAGCGTCTAAAAATTTCAGAAATACCGCGATCAGACGCAACCACAAAACCACGACTGACTTAAGTGTTTATCTCATACTTTCACAACGGGGAAGCGAAAGGGGAGGACAGATGTTTTGATGATCATCAACTAAGCGCCGAGGACACGGGGGGTTAATAATACTGAGAGGCAACCGCAGAGTGCTGCGGAGAGGCTCCGTTTACACAAAATGTCACAAATAGAGACGTTTGGGCTGGAGTTCACGCTCATATAACCAAAAAGATGGTGAAAGCTGAAAGAATGTCTGCGTGTGTCTGTTAGCAAAATATCTCATGAATCACTCCATGGATTTTAATTAAATTTTCAGGAAACAATCATTAGATGTACATATAGAACTGATTACCTTTTGGAGCCAACCTGATTCAAAATGGCTGCCACAGCTAACTGACTTTAAAATACACCGAAATGGCTATAATTCAGTCAATTTGACAGATACAGAGCTAAAATTTGGTGTGGTTGTAGTTGAGAGTCATTCACAACACGTACTCCAAGTGATACTCATTACATATGAGCTTTGCTTAAAACTTTAGCATTAATTGCCAGAGTCACCCTTATTTGTCTGTTAGCAAAGTATCTCAGGAACCACTGCTTCAATTTTAGTAAAACTTTCAGGAAATAATCACTGAATGTGTGTCTACAACTGATTAACTTTTGGAGTCAATCCAATTTGAAATGGCCGCCACAGCTAATAAACATTAGAAAACAACAAAATAGTTCTAACTCGGGCAATTTTTCAGATATCGAGCTTAAATTTGGTGTGGTAGTAGCTGAGAGTCATTTGCATCACATACTCTTAGTGCAACATTATTTAAGATTTGGCCAAAAAGGCTACAACTCCATTTCTCACAGTAAGACAAACATGTGTGCTATTTTTTGGTTTGCCTCAAGCTTTTCTTTTAAATATCTGTCTCATAGAAGTGTCCAAGAGAATGATGCTGCCCTCACCATGCTTGACTGTTGGGATTAGTTTAATGTTGGGATTTATGACATAATGATCACATTTTGGTTTCATCAGATTTTAGGTTTTTTTTTTAGGTGTCATATGGTCAGAAAAGGGTCTAAAGTTTTGTGTATTCAGGAAAAATAAAACAGCTAATCTTAGCTTTAGAACAAGATCAGTAACAGAACTCGGCTGTAGGTTTGACCGCTGAGGTTGTGTCTGATAGGACTTCCTCACAAAAACCCCAAAAGGCAGTCGCACCTCCAAATACGACTCTTCGTACCAAGCAGTCGTGTTAAAATTGGCAGGAAGGCCAGAAACCGGAATCCCACCAACCTGACGAATTGGAAATAATTAGCAAAAAAAGGCCGTTTGAAGTCGGCGGCGCCTTTGTTTTGGGGGTCGCGCTCATTTAGCGTCGTCAGAAGAAACATTTCGAGCTCCAGGAGCTTCGAAATCCATAGCGCCGATACTTCTCAACGGCTCGGCTTTATTAGAGCAAAGCACTTCCAGTTTGAATCCCCCTGAAACAGGAGATAAGTCTGTGCTGCAGTGAGCCGGGTATCTGCGGCGGAGAACAAAGAGGGTACAAATAATTGTGTTTTGCTCTGTCAATTAAAATTTGCCTGAAAGGAGTTTCCAAGTCCTCAGCGACCTCCGCTTCACTCGTCTCTTACGTAACAAAATAATAATAAAAGAAAAGAAAAGTGGTGCACCAATCCCGCCTGGCATAAATCTAATTTATCGACTTAAAAGATGGCATCTGTTGAAGTTTCTCTCCCTCCGTCCTGCTGAAAACTGTTGTACTTGCTGACACGTATGCTCTGCATGTGCGTGCCAGCTTCCCTCTCGCATACAAAACCTCGTTGCCTGGTTAATTCAGGTCTAAATTTAACAAGGTGTCTGGGGAGCCGTGCTGGAAGGAAGCGGAGAGCAGCCCAACATGATGATGCATTATGGAGATAACTAACCTGCTGTCTGATTGCGCTCTCCGTCACTCTCCAGCTTCCTGAGCAAGCGGTCCGCCCCTCCCCTAAACAAAAACTTGCATTTCTTTTTGCTTTTCTGACACAAAAATCTCTGTTTCGTGACGTAAAGGGATGACGGTTTGAGGCCCGGGTTAGCGAATGCTGGGTGAGTTTTTAATTACCGACTAGAAAAAATGTGCAAAACAAAAATCCAATTAGGAAGGAGGAAAATGCTGAACTCGTGTGTTGCGGGACAGAAAATGACACGAAACTCAAAGTGTGCAGCTTTATTAATGATCTGAGGAACCAGAAATGTATTTCTGGACAGCTCTGTACTTCATGTCTGATAAACTCTGAAGTACTGCTGAGTGGAAACAGGATCCAGGTGTGTTTGATCCCATTTAACCAACTGATACATCTGGAGAACATGGTTAAAGCTTTTTTAAGATGACTCCAATTTTATTCATTTATTTATTTTTAAAATGGGGCTACCACCTGTTTTCTTATAGTTATGATATTACAATATTAAATGTACTATCTGGCTCAAAAAAAAAAAAAAAAAGTCCTTGAAGAATTCTATGTCGCACGCCGCCTTGAAATGAAGATGTAGAATGATCTGTTAGACAAGTGGTTCTCAACTGGTGGGTCGTGGGTCCAGGTCTGGACCAGTTGAGAGCCACTGGCTTGGACTATGTGCTATAGATGACCCTCAGCTACTACCACACCAAATTTCAGCTCGATATCTCAAAAACTCACTGAGTTAAAGCCATTTTCTGTTTGTTTGGGCCGATTTCCTTAAATAGGATTGACCCCAAAACTTAATCAGTTGTCCAACTTTTTGTCCAACTCATTCAAACAAAAAACAAAAATGGAGTTCATATGAATTTGTGGCTAAATACCTGATTGAAGGCGCTAAAGAGCTGCAATTTACAGTTAAAAAGTACTCAGAGTACATTAAAGTGTCACTTTCTTCAATGACAATTGTTTAAACCAATCCAAATATATCGGTGTGGATTAGTGGGCGGAGCCTGCTCAGGTGCTGACCAATCAGATTGAGCTAAATAAATATCCACCTTAATGAAACAGTTTGGTAAACTAAAACCAGGCCCTTCTTGTTTAGGTTCAGTTTAGTCCTAAAAGGAAACCGATTTTCCAATTTAGTTTAAAAAAAAAGGGTCTCAGGTTAAACTCAGTTTGTTGATTCTGTCAGACTGTTTAACTGTGATTTAAAAGTTACACACAAGATGTTTGCGATAAACCTGTGCTGCACCTTTAAATGTCTTCCTGTAAGATGAAGTCCACTCGGTATATTTTTAAACTTTCACACAGACTGAACCTAATGTCTTGTTGAAAACGGGGAAACAGGGTGAGATCTTATCTCCCCTCAAGTTGGAATGACAAACTTAAACCAAAAAAAAAAAAAAAAGAAAACAGAGGAAATGTTCCCATGCAGGCAACTTCTCGTCAAACAGGTTCTGCATTTAGTAAGTTGGCGTTTTCGATCATATGGTTTTTATGGTTTTTGATGCTTCCTTCTTGCCATTTTAGTTTTATTTACCGAGAACAAAACCAGTCTGAGGTCGAGTTTCCTCCATCCAGTCGGCTGTGAGATTTGAAATCTGAGCTACTTCCTAAATTCTCCCCGAACATACAAAATAACTTCCCTAAAATTCACATCTGTCAGCGAATGGTGACGTATTATACAGTAAAGCCATAAACTGACCAAATTTTTGCTTATTGATACTTTATCACCCAATGCTGACAACGTATTACTAATAAACATTGCACGAAAAGTAAGGAATTTATGTTTGGTTGATTATTTCTTTGTTGCAACAATGCTTTGATATTTCATCTAATACAGCTGGAAAGTCTGTTTATTTCCTCTTAAATGATTTGTAAAGAAAATGCATTTGTGGGCTGAACAACTGTGGAATGGGACGCCATATGTTGTGGCTGCGTATGGTTCTTCCACATGCCACCCCTGTTTGTCCCACTAAGAAACTTAAATTGCCAACACACCCCTGTTTCTTCAGCTTTCGATCATCCAACCCAATAAACGACACCACACAAGTGTCAGTAGCAGAATGAGCTGTTCGACAGGAAAGGTTTGGCACGTTTTCCATGGGCGCAGCCCACAAACTCAACTCTGCTGCTCAACCCAACCCTGACAAATGGGCCAACATTTACGTGAACGTAAACAGGCTTTCCAAGATTTATTGCCAAGCAGCAGCATTGTTACGACAAAGAAATAATCAATCAAACATAAATTTCCTTACTTTTTGTTTTGAGTATATATTGACATCACAAGGAAAAGATATCACATCAAAAACTTTTTACCAATAATTATGATTCTATCAGTTTTATTACATTGACTATTTCCTACTTTACAAGTTACTAAACAACCAAACTACACCTATGTAAGAAAAGAAGACATAATATTACAGCTGTACAATTCATCGTCATCACAATAACACAGAAGAGAAAGTTAAAATGTGGGTTTATTGCAACTGATATAGACATATGTATATAATATTGCATATTTTAGGAAAAGCTTGGCTTGAGTTAGAGGCCACACCGCACCTTTATTAGACAAACTACAAAGAGCTGCACGATATTTCGTAATCATGGGATTCCATTCTTATCGTTCAATACCAGGGTAACAATATCAGCTGCGATAAATTAACATTTTCCTTGTTCTTTGTCATCACAACGTTCACAACACGACTGTCCAAAACTACTGACACATGTCAGGTGTGACTCCATGACACTGTCAATGTAATGACCTCGGATTTATTGTAGTACTTCGCTGTCTGTCTGTCTGTCTGTCTGCTGACAAGATTACACTAAAAAAGGTATGAACGGATTTTCAGGAAATTTTCAGGAAACATCAAACATGGTGCAAGGAACCAGTGACTAAACTTTGGTGGTGATCCGGTCAAAGGTCACAGATCAGCCCATGCTCCAGCTCTGCAGCTGTATAACAGGAATGTTAACCTGCAGTTTGACACCTCTTAGGTCAAGGGTGATCACAACTGATTTCAAAGGTCAATATCACAGTTGACCTTGTGCTCTAACTCTGCAACAGTGTCGTGTAGGAATGGCAACCTGCAGCTGAACACCTCATGCGTCAAAGATGATGCCTGTTGATTTCAAGGTTCATGGGGTCAAAGGTCACAGGTGACCCCTTTGTCAAAAACTTGTCTCTGCTCCTACATGTGGCCCTTTTGTTTCCTTCACCGAGGAGGTTCTGTTTCTGGTTGTGTCTGTAGCAAAGACCAGGTAAAAACTAAAGAGCAGATCTGGATGAAATCTTCAGGAAATGTTGGGATTGTTACAAAAAACAATGGATTACATTCTGCTTCTGATCCAGATTATATTCATGGAGGTAAGCGCTCTCTTGAGTGCTTCTAGATGAAATAAAGCAACACAGATCTACTATAAAACCAAACCTTCTGTTTTAACAAATGGTTCCATCCATGTCTGTAGCTCAGCATTTGCGTCCATATGTTGGAAATAATGTTCGATTCAAATCTCCCTGATCCTAACTGACACAAGCCCTGTTCCTGACATCTGCTCCCCGACATGAACGTGTTTGAGGTGTCAAGTGATGTCTAAAACCAGCAACCTCTGTGTGTGTGTTAAAAAAAAACACGCTCAGCAGAGCGTTATTAAGTCATGAAAATGGCTGTTAAATGAAGCAACAAAGCCAGCCGTTTCCACAAACTCACAGTGAATGAACCACAGCCACTCCCGGTCAGAAGGTATAAGTGACTTCTCACCTGTGAGCTGAACCTGCGCTTCATAGTTCCCGCTGGCGGTCGTGTCGGTGCTCGGCGTTTCGCAGATGTATGAGCCGGCGTCCTGCAGCTTGGCCTCCGCCACCTTCAGCTCCACCTCGTTGTCCTGGAGCCGCACCACAGAGATGTCGCCGGACGCGATGCGATTGCTGAGCGACGGGTCGGAGAAGCTGAGATCAAAGGTGGAGATTATGTTGATCTTCGACTTGCCATCCCTGGACATCTTCCATTCGAATTCCTACAGAGCAGAGCAGAACAACGGTGAGTGCCAGGGATAGATTTTTCATTTCCTGGAAAAATAACTCGGATGTTTCCTCCCTTCAGGTGAAAGTAGCTAAGATCCTGTAATTAGATCATTAGACTCCTTAAAAAAATAAACTTCCAAAAATTTGTGGTCTGTAAAACTGACTGAATTGTAGCTACTTTTGTATTGGCTATTGTTGCTTAGCTGTGGCCGCCATCTTGAATTGAACCAGAACCAAAGGTTAACCAGATCTAGACATACATCCAGTGATTTAATCCTGAGTGTTTCGTTAATATCCACCCAGCAGTTCATGAGATATTTTGCTAACAGACAAACAGGGTTGACTCAAAGGGTAACCGCTGAAGGTTTTGTGTCAAAGATCTTGAGCAATGAGGAGTATGTCCTGTGAGAGACTCTCAGCTACTACCACACCACATTTTAGCACAATATCTGTAAAGCTGACAGAGTTATCCACATTTTTGTGTTTTCTAAGATCAGTTGGCTGTGGCGGCCATCTTAAATTCAGGTGGCTCCAAAAGTTATTGAGTTCTAGATGCAGATCCAGTGATTATTTCCTGAACGTTTTATTAAAATCTATTCAGTGGTTCATGAGATATTTTGCTAACAGACAGACAGAATTAAATATGTGTTGATGGGGGTCGTTCGCTTTTGTTTGCCAGATGGAGATTTTATTTGAACAATCATAATTATGTTTCATGTGGTTTGGACAATTTTGGAATAATGTTTATGTTTCTTAATAATATAAGAACCATAATAATGTTTCATTACACACAGATATTATCTTTACAAGCAAGCATGTTTAGGCAACAATGGTAGACATTCCGACTCGACGTTTACCTGCTCACGAGGTCCTCCATAATCTGTGACGTTACACCTGATGGAGACCGGCTGCCCCTCCACTCGGATTAACGGACCCGGCGGCACTGTCACCACCCGGGCCGAGCACCCGCCTGGATGGGGCAGAGAAAACACCGAAAACGTTTAGTCTTCAGCAGCCTGAAGTGCCGCTGGGCTCACAGGAAAACATCCCGCCGGAAGAAGCAGCACTTCGCTCCTTCCGTCAGGACGACCAAACCAAACGCGGTGACGAAGGAGCTGCACGCAACGCCTCGCTTCGCTCGTTTTGAAGCCGGTGGGTGTTTTCTGACTGGAGCTCACACGCACCCCCGTGTTTCGACATGCACAACAGAAACCGGCACACTTACAAACACACGGGGCTTGTTGGAACTTGAGGGATGAACTGACAACAAGGTTCGTGATTATGATGACGCAGAGGTTTGGAAAACCTGAAATGAATGCTTGCGTGTTCTTGGGCTGTTCGATAATATCAGGAGGGACCTTGTATCAAAAAACAAACAAAAAAACCCAACCTTGGTTGGCCTCACAACTCTGACCCTGAAGTCTGAACTCGGACCAGTTAAAGTCTATCAGCGCATGTTACAAGACGCTTTTAAAGATTTATAGTACTTTGGGGTTCGTTAGTAATTAATAAAACATAGCACGCTCAAAGTCTTTGGCGTGTTTGAGGTGAGGATGTAAGTGGCAGCCATTAAAACACTCAATGTTTCTGACTTTTACAACATTAAGAACATCTTCGAAGGGACGTTCTGTTTAAACGTATTTTGGAACCAAATGCTGGAAAAGAATATTTCTTCTGAAAGTGTCAGAAAGTCTGGAGTTCAGAGCTTGGATCCCTTGAAGTGAGAGTCTGTGGATGGGCTCTGAACAGTCAGTATCTTATCTGTTGCGGAGAGCTCTTTGGACGACCTCAGTTTGGAGAAATGGACTGAATCGACGAGCTAACAGCTAGTCTGAGCGGGGACAAGACCAAAATGGATTGCTAGTCTTCGATCAACCTTAATCTCCAAGATTGTATAATGATCTGTGCAAACTGTTATGTGATAAATCATTACCCCGACTTGAATTTCGCTTTAGGTACTTTGGTGGAAATTTTCTGATTTTCCTGCCAGAAAGGGCCCAGGAAGTACTAGAAGTGCTACAGCTAGCCACTGCTGCGTTTGCAAAATAATCCTAAAATTCAATTTATTACAATTTTATTTACTTTGTGCATGCTTTATAATTAATAATAACATGTCAAAAACAAACCCAATGACTAACAATTAGCATAGATGCTAACTCAACATTAAAAATGCCATAGAAAAGCTAAAGCGATTAGCATCGTGTTTATCACGTAAAGTATAGGCAAATCAACGTTTTAAAGTCATTACTAAAACAGTCAAATTATGATAACTTCAGCTACTCTTTACAGACGTTTAATCGTCAGAGTTCAGAAAAAAAAAAATATGAGAAAGATGTGAAAAAACAGCAACGAGTTTCTACTATAGGAAGCTACGGTAACTCTTAAATGACAAACGGCACCGCGCCTCAACTGCTCTGCTAGCTCCAGTTCATGTCGTTAAAATAAGTTTTTGAAACTCGATTCGAACTCTTCCATGTTTGCGGTGCGATGTGTGAAGGTTTATAAGGTAATATTTACAGAAACCGACATAAAGTCTTTGATTGGAAAGACGACAGCAGTCCACTTCAGTCTTGACTTTACTCCAACTAGCCGTTAGCTCGTCACTGTGGTTAAACTCCAAACTGAGGTCTTTCAAAGAGCTATCTACAACAATTTAGGATATTGCATGTTCAAAACCTTTCTTTTCATGTTCCAGCCCTAAAAGTTAACAGTTGCTAAGGTAAATTCCTGTATTTTTTGGGTTATTTTAGGCAATCTCACCTGATTTTAGATGGTATAGCTTGTACACTTTATCAAAATTACAGTTTTTTCTGTCTTTGTGTGGTTTTTTTTGTGAAAAACCACATGAGGTTGGAGCTGATAGTGAAGTTTGAAGTTCCAAAATGGTCTGGAAATCTACCAGGAAGCAGCTTTTATTATTTATCTCTGCTCTCCTTATTGAACCTTAGTTTGTCTTTAAGTGTTCAATCTGAAGCACATTAAAACTCCAAGAGTCACGTTTCTGATGTGTTTATGTCGTTGACAGTCAGTTGGAACCAGAAGCAGAAGCTCCTTCCTGCTTTTAATCTTTCTGCCTTTAGATTTTAGACTCCGAGCTGAACTGTAAAACCAAACCCACCAACTCTGAAAACCCTGCCAAGGGTGTTGGCATCAAGTTTTCAGATTTAGTTCAAGCTCAGTTATTAAAAATCACCAACATTTTGTTTGTTTGGGGTTTTTTGTGAACCATGACTGCTCCTCTCTTCTTCAGATTTCCCACAGAAAGTTAAGAAGCCAGCTTCTCCTTTTAAGTCTCGCATCTAATTTCTCCATTAAAGTTGACTTAAAAACAACTACAGCTGTTGCTGATGTGATTTAAAGATCCCTGACGTCCTTCCTGAATTAAAGGTGGCAAACTCTAAACAGAGAAAAAGTCGGAGGTGGGGGGGGGGTGTCGCCGGATCTCCAAGTTTCTTTATGGAGGATCTTAATCCTGCATGACTTCACGGCTCAAATGAGACATTTGAATGTTTTGAAACAAAAACTGACAACCTGGTTCTGTTAAAGCAGAAGTCAAATCGACAAACCTCTTCCTCCTGTGGGTCTGTGATGCGTTTAATATCTGCACACACACATATAAAGAAATGCAAACTGCATGCGTGCTGACGACATCTGATCATCTTCCGCTGAACTAATTTAAGCTTCACACACACACACATTAGAGAACCCCTACAGCTCTGACTGTAACACTCATAAACATTTGGCAGCTTCAGGACTCAGGTAGGCCAGTGAACAAGTCCATGTTTGTCCCTGTGGGCAAAACCGGCCTAACCACTGGCCTCCAACCAGCCTGATAGAGTTACTGTTACCTGAAACAAACAAATGATTTCGCTAATGATAAGAACCAGTTTGACCAACACTTAGCTAACGGGGTCCTGTCAACTTGTTAGAGAAATTGGTCTTGAGAGAAATGAAGTCGTTTAGGCTAATAGAGGTTAAACAGGGCTGAGACAGCAACCGTAGGACAATAAATGATCAACATTTGATTTAATATAGTTGACTCAATGAACAGTAATTTGAAAATACGCTGTTAAAATGTAACTGGGACCAACATGTGAGGGCAAAGTGCACATATTTTTGCATTTAAATAAAATGTTACTGAGAAGGAAGTGTTGTCCAGTCAGGTTTAGCTAATAAAACAGTCATTTCAATGGGTGAGGAGTTCATCACTTGACTTAAGGTTAAGTAAAACTCATGTATATTGCTTGTTTTACTACTGAACCTGACTGAATTTGTAAAATTAGTAGGAAAAAGTGAGAGGACAAAACACTAGTGTTTTCCTGTGGTCCGTGTACATCTTTACATAGAAGACTTAAAGGGGATTTGGCTACATTTTACCCTTAGTGAGACTAATTTTTTTTTGCCCCGAACTCCATTTAAGAATATAACATTTTTTTATATTATCTATCCGTCCTGGCATGTATTCTTTGCTACGACATGATAAACTTCCACAGGTTTAATCTTTAGGATGTGTTCTTTCATTCGGCTTCATTAAATTAGCCTAAAATTGACCAAAATGGCAGCTTGTGGAATCCATTAGTTGGTTCATGTCGGTGATTTCGTATATCAAAATTGATAAGGGACGGCCACAGCTAGCAGCCAAAAGCAGTAGACAAAGTTTAAATATATTAAAAATAACTGTCGTTTTATGGATTAGGTTTAGGCCGAATAAACAGGTAGGGTTTATGGATGCTCAATATTCTTTAAATGATCTTATAAACAGCATGTAAATCCACCGTAAAACAGTAAAACATTTAATTGACAGTTTTCCAAAGTGGGTTTCGCATTGACTTTTCAGAACAGAATGCCATTGAAGTTAATTACCCATTAACATTCAAGCAAAAAGACGTGTCTTACCGACTAAGAAAAGACCAAAGGCGAGTGTCAGGAGACGGGTAAACATGTTCACTGCTATTTCACTCCTCTCTCCTCCTTTTTGTATTAATTCCCCACGTCCTTAATCCTGCCTTGGGACAAGAGGGACACCGAAGACCAGTCCTCTCCCGCCGCCGAGGGGCCAAATCCAATAAAACTCGGGGAGTTCGCGCCGAACACCGGGCGGAGCCGCGGGGGATAAACCGAGCCCCTAATCCAGAGAAACCGAGTCCCGACCGGAGCGTTCACACGGTCCACACTCTGACATGACTGATCCGGTTTAACACGGGAAGAGAGACTGAAGGAGAGGCAGGAGGAGAAGGAGGGGGAGAGTGGCCGGAAGTTAGGTGACGGTCTGGAGGAGGAGTGGAGGAAACAGGGAGGTCCCAGGTGGAGGAAAACCCGCCAGATCTCAGCCAAAAACACAGACTCTTCTCTGACAAATCACCGATTTCTGCTTCATTCTCATCGCTGAGCAAATCTGGAGAAACAGGAACGACAGAAAGTGGAAAAAAACAGGTGTTTTTTTTCGTAGTTTTTGTAAAATTGTCACAAACTAAATTAATTTTTTGTAAAGAGGAAATAAAATTTAAAAAATGCAGGTATTGGTAATCTTTAAAATACATATATTCTCATTCCTTTCATTTTTTACAGGTTAATTTCCTTTCATACACTGTAAAAATTATTTGCTTGTTTGTTATTTTAACTCATTAGGCCCCGCCTACTAAACTTTGAATATATTACAAATATGTGGCCCATGCAGCAGAAGGAAAATATGAAAACATTAATTTTTGCCTCAGTTGAGAGTTAATGAGTCCGTAAAGATGCCTTCTAGTGATCCCGGTAACTAAAATAGCGCATAATCTTCCTAATCTACCTTTAAATCTAAGTTTTATAACAGGAGTGTCTTCAGAAATAATCTGTTTTTTTTCTGCCAGCTGCTGTAGCACCGGGAAATCCCATTGTATAACAGTCAGAATCATTGTAAAACTTGGTGGATTACCTTTCTTTTAAATATGTGACTGGAATTCCTGATCACGTCACTCAAGAAAACTAAAAAATCTAGTTTTTAAACCAGCTTGTTGCTAGGTGTTGCCAAATTTCAACAAACTACAAGTAATTTTTAAACTTTTGAGGTGGAGAATACAAATACACTGAACAATTTCTGCTTTGCTGAGAACATATCAAAATACACAAAGAACTGAAGGGATAGTCTGGTCGTTTTTGAATTAATGTGTCAAATAGTTGTAATAGTTAGTATTACCCTTGTACCCTTAAGGCTTGTACCCTTTAATGTTATTGTTTTTCAGGCTTAAAAGAACATGTTTTTTTGGCAACTTTTTTTTATAGTTAAGACATTTTAAACTAATGATTTAAATTGATCTCCAAAGCTTTATAAATAGTTTGTCAATCTCTTCTTACCCTTTGACCGTTACCACTGCATTATTACAGCTGGTGGCTCAGATGGGTAACAGCAGCAGGTTAACCCTCCAAGCTGGCTCAATTCTTTTACAAATCCGACCTAAACGTACAGCATCTCAGCCTCAGCATGAAGTGTTTCAAATAAACAGACAAAACCCTGTTTTACAGCGTCAGCGAAAAAAAAAAAAAAAAATACATACTCCGGGGCAAATTTTGGAGGTTCTGATCTCTGTTATTCCTGTTGTTCATCATCATCTACCATTTTGTGAACATTGATCCAAATTTATTCAATCCCTGATCAGTCAAAATGATAGTAATGTCTATAAGAAACTTATATTTATGGAATAAACTTGTACAAATTTTCATGATTTCTAAAAAACTCTAATTGGTCAGCTTTTGATTTATTGAACCAAGACAAAGTTATTTTAAAAAGTCACATAAATGAGTTGAAATTAGCCTTTAATTTTGTTTTAGGTAAACCAATTTTATGCTTTCCGTTTTTACAGTGTAGTCATGTCAAGGATAAAAGCTTAAAAAGACAATAAAATAAGTTTATATTTGTGTTTAGCTGCAGTAAAAAGCTGCCTCTAGTGTAGCAGAAACATATTTTCGTGCTCAAGTGGGTTTATTTTGATGCTGACGCACTGATTCCTGTTGTCAGACGCCGTCCTGTGGTCAGGCATCCATGCTGTGAATTTACACAGAGCCGCACCGCAGCACGGGTCAAAGGTCACGTCCCTGCAGGCGGGGAGAGGAGGAGGAGGTGGAAGGGACGAGTTTTGGGGTCGCAACCTCAAGGTCAGGGGTTATTATCCTATTTATAAAATGTGTCTGTGAAAGGACTGCATGGGGTCTGGACACCTCAGCGTCCCGCTGTCAGGCAGCATCTGTCCAAACTGAGGGATACCGGAGTCAGGGCCTCGTCTTCTGCTCTCAGCACCGTGTCTGACACACACCTGGCACACCTGACACACCTGGTTAACGGCCGAACAGTAAACCTTGTCAGGATTCCAAGCCTGGCTGGGCCACAAGCTGAAAACTGAGAAACATGGAGTTAGATCGCCACCTGCTGGACGCACAGAAATCACCATCGATCTGCTTCAGTCTTTTGCACCGGATGAAAAATTCATGGTGTCTAGAGCTGTGTTCTCTCTAAAAAAAAAAAGGAGACAAAATGTCCTTTTTGTACCATTCGGCCCAGCCTGCAGAAGCTAATTAGAGGTAAAAGTCATAAACCATCCTGAATGATGACCCCTCAGCATGGGTTTTACTTTTAGACGAACAAACACTGTTGGTTAAATTCAGCAATGCATTCATGGGAATATTTGCTTTAAGGACAAAATAAGAGCTGCTTTTATTAAAGTGGTTATACGCCAAAAGAGACAACCCCCCACCTACGTCTTGTTGTGTTCATCCTGTGTGATAATTTCATCTTTTTGTAGTAAACTTTTCGTTTCTGGTCCACATTAATGTATTTTAGTTGTTTTCTGTGACATTACGGCCACGTTGTGTCCCAGGTGAACAGAAAACACACCACAGATTCCACCGTCGTTATTTATTAAGCAAAAACAAAATGAAACAAGCTGTTCAGGGGCAGTGGCCTGAAGCAATCTCCAACATCAAAAAGGCCCAGCAGAGACTCTACTTCCTGCGCCAGCTCAGGAAGCTCAACCTGCCTAAGGAGCTGCTGACTCAGTTCTACACGGCCATCATCCAGTCTGTTCTCTGCTCCTCCATCACTGTTTGGTTCGGTTCGGCCACCAATCAGGAAAAGCACAGACTACAACGGACAATAAGATCTGCAGAGAAGATTATCGGTGTCAGCCTGCCCCCCATCCAGGACCTGTACCTGTCCAGAGTCAGGAAACGGGCGGGAAATATCTCTGCAGACCCAACACACCCCGGACACGAACTGTTTGAACTTCTCCCCTCTGGGAGGCGCTACAGATCTCTGTGCGCCAAAACAACCAGACACAGGAGCAGCTTCTTCCCTCAGGCTGTCTCTGTGTTAAACAGCTGAAACAGGACTCAAACTCAAACTCCCAATTACTTCAACTTTTTTTTAACAAACTGCACATACTGTATATTATGTTTATATATATCCAGTTATTCATATGTATATATGTATCTCTGTGCATATACATCTATATTGTACATATACATCTTCATCTTCCACAGACTAGGACTACTCAAAGAGAGTGTTGTGAACCGGAGACAAATTCCTCGTGTGTGCCTACACACCTGGCAATAAATCTGATTCTGATTCTGATTCTGATTCTGGAGGAGTTCTGGCCCACTCTCCTTTGTAACGTTGCTTGAGTTTGTCTCTTAAGGTCCCATCCAGAGCATTTCAGTCCGGTTGAGGTCTGGACCCTGACTGGACCCTGTTTTTGTTTTGTTTTTTTAATTTATTCTTTTTCAATTTGCAATACAGAGTTACAACTTAAAAAGCAGAAATATCCTCAGATCATTCACTGTCCTTTTTTTTCCTTTTCTTATTTATATGAACAAAGTATATATCAACTAAGAACAGTATGGAAGAGAAAGAAAAAAAAAAAAGTTCATTGTCAACTCTGTAAAGTACCCAAACCATCAGCCCTCCACCACTGTGCTTGACATTTAGTATGAGGTGTTTGTGTTTATCTGCTGTGTGCGGTTTTGCTGTAAACATCTCTATTTTTGGGAGCGGTTTCCATGACGCTTTTTTTGAGTGAAGCAGACTTTCTGCTGCGGTTCAGCAGTTCGTGTGAAAGACAGTGAAGCGTCCTGAGCCCAGGTCTCAGAGTGGACATTTTCAGACCCCTTTTAAAGGAAGACTCAAGATGTGAAATCTCACATGTGCACCACGGACGGCTGCTCTGCCCATGCACGAGTGGATCAACAATAAAAGACTGCATGTGCGCTTTGTTGAAAGCCTGGCATCAGCGTTGCTAGGTATATACAATGATTACTGTTTTTATAAGATCGTTTTAGGCTCCTTTTCTGTGCACGTGTTCTCCAATCACAACACAGCTAATCTTACAACCTCCCCCCTCAGAGAAAGAGCATCTCACTCAGCACAAATGACAGTTTGAGTCAAAACACAACCAGGCCGATAGTTTGTCATTTCCTAACTGGCAACCCTGCCTGGCATGGAGACTACAGTGGACTGATGTGCACATCCATGTAAACGTGTTTTTTTCTTGTTGATTCACCAAATAACATTGAAAAAACTCCTTCTGGTGTAAACAGGGCCTTGGTCTCATCTTGTGGTTCATTCAGAGGAAACTTTGCCAACCTGTAGGTCGTGCCGCAATCTTCTTTTTAGAGGTTCTTTCTCCTGCAACTGATCCAAACAGGACACACTTGTTCAGTCTATTTCTAATTGTCCTGTCATGAACTTTAACCTTTAACCTGCTAACTGAGGCCTGTAGAGTCCAGCATGGAGCTCTTGGGGTTTTTCTCGTCTCTCTGAGCGTTGCACGGTCTGACCTTGGGGTGAATATGCTGGAACGTCCACTCCTGGGAAGTCCTGGGCCGTCTGAAATGTTTCCCACTTGTTGATAATATTTCTTTAAAATGTTTGGAAATTACCTTTAACCCTTCCTGGATTGATGAGCAGCAACAGCTGCTTTCTTTTAAAGGTCATTACTGATGTCTTTCCATCTTGGCATTGTGTTAACACACACCTCTGTGTGCAAACTCCTGCTTTTACAGAGGCACTCAGACTGCTGATAATCAGATCAACAAATATATTTAATGTCTGTTATTCTCTCAGTGCTTAAGTTGTCAGCTCTGAATGCAATCAGACCATTTCAGGGTTTAGTCTGCAGATTTTCCTTCTGTTTCACTTTTTATTAAATGAAAGGTTGAAGAGCAACAACACAATGGAGGAAACAGCAGAAGAAGCATAATTAGCTTTCATAGACCTTCTGAATATCAGCACGCAGTAAAAATAACAACATTTGTTCAAGTTTTGCAGAATAAAAGCCATAAATGTAAACAAAAGGTGGTTAAACTGCTCATCAAGAAAGTGTGAAGCAGCAAACGAGGAATTAAAGCAAAGAAACACAATTGAATTTTTGGCAGAATAATCTTGAGACGCCATCTCTCAGTTTTCATATCATTTCCTTTGGACACAGCTCTCTGCTGTTTGAGAAGCGTCTCTGTTTCTGAGAACTGTGAGCTTGACGTGTGCAGGAACAGAAAAACAAAAAACTATCCCAGCTCTTAACACGCTCGGTTTCAGGTCGTGGTTTCAGAGGAAACTGACAGCACAGATCTGAGAGTTTGTGGTTTTTCACCAGTTCAGAACGCTCTGACACTTAACTTGCACCTAAAATCTGTTTACAGGGGGGTGTTGGGTGTGTGTATATATATATATATATATATATATATATATATATAGTTAGATCTATCAATAAATCTATCACTATCTATATCTATCTATCCGTATATAAAAATATCTATACACCTTTTTCTCTCTAAGGTTAAAAACCACACAAAGTGAACTTTATCTGTTTTTCTGCTTCACACATTTACTTGAGACTGAAATAAACTTGTTCTAAACTGAAGAGACTTTATCTTATCTGAAGTTTACTCAAGTTTGAAGAAACTAAAAAACAGAGTTTTCCCAAGATATTACAACTTAAAGTTTCAGTGTTCTGCAGTATTTTTGCTAATTAAAATTATAGCAGGAGCTTGCTTTAATTAGTGCAGTTTAACTTTGATATAAATTTAGTTCAGCCTAAATATGTATTTTTAACCGTGCTTTAAATATAAATGTTGTAGATTTATTCAGATTTATTTTCTGTTTAAGTTTAAAGGTAATGATGTTTTTCAGTTAAAACATGAAAACTAAAGAAAAGTCATTTAATGGGGATAAAAGAGATTTGTTTCAGACGTGTAAAGATGTGATGAAGCTCATATTGTCTGAACTCGTGGTTTTAGACGACTTGTCCTCTGAGAGCTTTCTTCCTGGGTTTAGGAAGAGGAGGAGGCTGCTCTTCATCATCATTATTCTCAGCAGGTTGAGGCGCCTGAAGGAAGTAAAACACAGATGGTCAGACACGTTGGGGTCAGCCTTCATCTGAATTACATGTTTCCAGTGTGGTGATTTGGTTTTTCTATGGGTTTTGTTTGTTTTATTTTTATTCTTTGGTTTGGGGTTTTGTTTCGATTCTGTTGTATTCTGCTTTTTGTTGTCTCATGTTCATGTTGCATTTCACCCTTCCCCAGTCACTCACTTGCCTGTTAACCACGCCCATCTACACCTGTCCCGACTCTGTAATCACTCCACCTGTTCCCACTCACCTCGTTATCCTCAGTACTCAAGTACTCAAATACCCGGTCATTTCTCCCACTAGTCGCTGGTTCATTGTCTAAGGTTTGTCTAATGTCTGTCGTTGTTTGCCTATTGTCTTTCCGTTTCTTCATGGTTCCGTTACTCTGTGCTTATGCTCCGTTTGTCTTTTTGTTTTGCTGCCACGTCAGCTGTTTGTTTTCCTTTTGTGTATTTAGTTTAATAAATTAGTTTCCGTTCCCGTACAATGAGTCTGCGTTCTGGGTTCGCCTCCGTCTCCATCGTTCCTGACATCCAGAAGTCAAAACTGAGTGTTAAAGTTAAAAGAAGCAGAACACCAGCTAAAAGTATCAAAAGGTTAGCTAGAAGCTAAAAGTAGCATAAGAAAACAAAACTAGAGCCATTATGTTGAAGCAGATTTCAAAGAGAATTATGTTTTTGAAGGAATCCAGGGGATCTTAATGTTTTTCTATGGGGAAAATATCTGTAAATAAAGTCAAATATTTTGAAAAGTTACAAAAAACAATGGCCATAGCAGCCATCTACTGAATGAGCTGAATATTCTGATATATGAATGGTTAAAGGGGACCTATTATGCTTCCTTGAACAAGTCAGGATAGAACGAACCGCTCATTTCAGAATGAGCAGTTTTAGGGCTATGTCCCTTTTATGCAAATTAGCTGCTGTTGGCCACGCCCCCCAACCAGTGTCTAAAAACATAAAAGCTCAGTGAAGGATTAAACGCTGAGGATCGGACGCACATTTATATCGTTATTAATTCAAACTGAGGATTCTGACTTTGGGACAGGGGCACTTAGTGGTTCTGAACCGACATTTGTCAAGTAGGAGAGTGGTAATATGTGGGTCCAAAACCCGAGTGGTAGCAAGTCGGGACAGCAGCAGCCGACAACAGAACATTTTCCTTTTCCAGCAGAGATTGTTCAGCGGTAAAGCCAGCAGATCTAATGTGACGGTCCTCCTCCAATGAAGTGGGTGGAGCTCCACTTGGGTTGCTAGGTGAAGGGCCGGGCTCAGCTTAAGGTTGCTAGGTAACGGGGATTGTGATGCAACAATTACGAGGATTTTGAAACAGGTTGTTTTGCAGACACCAGAAAACATTTACTCACTGCTAAAAATCAGCTGGGTGTTTTTTTTTTTTTTTTAGCGCTTGGACTGTTTCTAGAAGCAGTAGATCCCCAAATAAAAGTACAAAAACATGCAAAAAGTGAATTTTGCATAATAGGTCCCCTTTAAAATAGCACAAAGTGTGCAGAACTAGTTGGACTGTAAAGCAAGTACAAATAAAAAAAAAGCAGAAAACGAATAGTGCGAGTTCAGAATAACCTCGACACACAGTTATACAGTAATGGTGAGAGGATCACATAAAGATCCAGGTGCAGATCCTCTATAGTTTCCTACCTGAGCAGGTCGTCTGGGCTGAGGTTGAGGTTGAGGCTGGCCCTCGGAGGGCTCCGGGGCTCTGGGGCGCTGATGTCGCTGCTGCTTGGAGCGGCTCTGTCGAGGACCGGTGTGGCCGGGCTGCTGCTGCTCATGGTGGTGGTGATGATGGTGGCGGCGATGCTGACTAGGAAGATTGTCAGGAAGAGGAGGAAGATGGTGATGATGGTTTTGTTGTTCAGTATTGGTCCAGCCCAAACGAAGCTCCTTCTCATCTGCTCAGGAAACAACAACAATCATCAGAGATGAGTCGATCCGGGAGAACATTGGGACATTGTGTAAAAAGTAAATTAAAACAGAATTCAATGATTTGCAAAGCATTGGAAAATGTTGCGAGGAGTTCAGAAAGGAGCTTTTAAAGACTCCGGGTGGTAAGAAAGAGCTTCCAGATGACTGGACTACTACAACAACAATGATTAGACAGACAGGTAGGAGGGTACTTGATGTGTCATCTGGAGAGAGAAAAGATGATGAGGAAACCTGGTGGTGGAATAGTGAAGTGCAGGACGTTGTCCAGAGAAAGAGGTTAGCCAGGAAGAAATGGGACAGTGAGAGGACTAAAGAAAGTAGACAGGAATATAGGGAGATGCAGCATAGGGCATAGAGGGAGTTAGCAAAGGCAAAACAGAAGGTGTATGATGAGTTGTACAGGAGGCTGGACACTAAGGAGGAAGAGAAGCAGGTTAGGCTTGTTAAATATGGAAACTGTAATGTTCTAACAAGAGAGGAGAGTGAGATGAGAAGATGAAAGGAGTACTTAAAAGATGGAAGGAGTGAAGAGAATGAAAGGGAAAGAAGAGTAGAGGTCAGAGTATCACTTCCACCTCTTCTTTATGGCAATAAAGAGTTGCAGAAAAACTGTGGACCAGGAAGTGGAAAAGATTAGTGAGGATGAAGTTCAGAAAGCTTTGAAGAGGACAAAGAAGAGGAAGACAGTTGGACCTGATGGCACCAGTGGAGGGATGGAAATGTCTAGGAAAGATGGCAGTGAGGTTTTTGACTTGATTATTCAGTGGCATTTTTAATAGTGAGAAAATGCCTGAGAAACGGAGGAGAAGTGTGTTGGTGCCAATCTTTAAAAACAAGGGTGATGTACAGAGTTGTAGCAACTACAGGGGAATAAAGTTGATGAGCCACACGATGAAGATCTGGGAGAGAGTTGTGGAAGCTAGACTTAGACACAAGGTGACTATTTGTGGGGAGCAATATGGTTTTATGTCAAGAAAGAGCACCACAGATGTCATCTTTGCTTTGAGGATGTTGATGGAGAAGGACAGACTGGGTCAGAAAGAGCTTCATTGTGTTTTTGTGGATTTAGAAAAAGCAAACGACAGGGTGCCGAGGGAGGAGCTGTGGTGTTGCATGAGGACATCAGGAGTGGCAGAGAAGTGTCAGCCTGGTACAGGACATGTATGAGGACATCAGGACATGTATGAGGACAGCAGGACAGTGGTGAGGTGTGCTGTAGGAGGGACAGTTCATAGTTTATCTTAGTCTGTTCTGCTGAGGTCCTAAGATCATAGTTTAGTTTATGTTAGTATAATTATATCTCAGTTTGGTTTGTTCCCAGTTTACTTTAGTATGACTTAGTCAGTTTTATTCTGCCTTTGCTTGTTTAGACTTATTTTAGTTTAGTAGTTAGTTTATCTCTTATCATGTCTGATCTGTTCAGGTGAGGTTTTTAAATCCTAGTTTAGTGTATGTTATATATCATAGTTTGGTTCTCCTCAGCTTATCTTTGGTTTCTCATGTTTTAGATATGTGTAGTTTCATGATTTTGTTCTGATATTTTAGCTCTATTTTTTTTTTTTTACTTTTCTTATTACCATCTTAGCTCGTTTTAGATGTTTAGTTTTAACTTTATATTGTTATGAGTGCTTTCATGATTTCATTTAGATTATCTTAGATTTCATTTTAGACTCTTATTTTTGTGTTTTCATGTTGTGAAGCACTTTGTATTGTCTTATTGCTGAAAAGTGCTATATAAATAAATTTGACTTGACTTGACAGATGGCTTCAATGTGGAGGTAGGAGTGCATCAAGGATCGGCTCTGAGCCCCTTCTTGTTTGCTCTGGTGATGGACAGACTAACAGATGAGGTCAGGCAGGAATCCCCGTGGACTATGATGTTTGCAGATGACATCGTGATCTATGGTGAGAACAGGGAACAGGTGGAAGAGAACCTGGAGAGGTGGAGCAGGTGGATCAGTGAGGCTACAAGGAGGTCAGAGGTCACAAAGGTGCAGAACTTCAAGGACTTAGGGTCGACAGTCCAGGAGGACGGGGAGTGTGGTAAAGAGGTGAAGAAGAGAGTCCAGGCAGGATGGAGTGGGTGGAGAAAAGTTTCAGGAGTGATTTGTGACAAAAGGGTGGCAGCAAAGGTCAAAGGAAAAGTTTATAAGACAGTGGTGAGAGCAGCTATGTTGTTTGGTTTGAACACAAAAAGACAGGAGACAGAACAGGAAGTGGCAGAGCTGAAGATGTTGAGGTTCTCCTTGGGAGGGACGAAGATGGACAGGATTAGGAATGAAGTCATCAGAGGTCCAGCACAGGTTGAAGGACTGGGAGATAAAGTTAGAGAGGCCAGACTGAGATGGTTTGGACATGTGCAGAGGAGGGACAGTGGGTATATTGGTAGAAAGATGTTAGAGATGCAGTAAGAGAGGACATGGAGGTAGTTGGAGTGAGGACAGAGGACGCAGAAGACAGAGTAAGTTGGAGGAGGACGACTTGCTGTGGAGACCCCTGACAAGGGAATAGCTAAAAGAAGAAGTCATATTTTGTAATCAGCAGAGTCAAAAACAATCTTATCAGATAAAATCTTTAAATTCTTTATCTATACTTAAAAAACATTGGAAATTTAACAAATATTGTACTTCAACTTGTATAAAAAAAACCAGTAAAAATGGGCCAAATAGTGAGCCTTGGGGTGCTCCAGATGAAATTTAAAAAGAGGAGTGGCTGATAGTGCTATATAAATTTATTTTAGCTGCTTTCAGTTCAGTGAGTTTCAGTGTGAACATGACTGATTATAAATAAAACATTACCCTCTAGTCGCTTCCTCCTTTTCCGTTTGCTCCAAACACAGCAAACAGTAACAATGATGATCAGCACCAGAACAATACCTGATGAAGATGATAGCATTAGTTACAAGACATGTAGACCTCCACAGGTGTGTGATGTGTTCACGTTTAACTCCATCAAGGCTAATTTCAACATATTTCAGTGTAACTACACACAATGTAATGCAGTAAGATATTCAGTAAATAGTTTAATTTATCAGCTCTGATTGAGAACAAACTCACCTCCTCCACCACCTACAATCCAAAGTATATCTTCAGGAATATGTGGAAAAAGTGGAAAAAGGAAACACAAAGGAGGTTCACTGAAATATTCACACTACATTTAAAACACTTAATAATTGGTTCTTTTTTTTAATCTCCATATATACTTACTCTCAACAAGGCAGTCATGAGTTGAAGGTTCGCTGGTTTTAGAACTGACTTTGTTGAAAACGTTACAAGAAAATTTTTGTGCTTCTGATTCTGAAGCTTCTTTTTCCAGAGGGTTTGTTGTTTCTTTGATCACTTTACCATCCTGAAGCCATTCAACCTGAACATCTTTAGGTTGCTAAAGAAACAAAAAAAAAAGACTCATTAGAAAATCAAGTCAAGTCTTTTACAACACATAATCTGAAAACTTAGAAAGTTTTTGAAAAGTTTTCAATAATCTGTGTGGAGCTACTCTACTTTGTTATAAAGATCCAAATACAAAATGTTCTCACCTGATCAAGAACACATGTAAAGATGACCTTTGACCCCTTACACTCTGTCGCTACTTTAGGCTTCAACACAGTGGCTGAGTAGATTTGATGAGATGAACAAAAGAAGAAGCACTGATGATTTAAGAGTTGGAATAATTAAACATTACAGTAAACTGTTGATTGATCTGTAGACATTTAATAAGAACTTCTGCTTTAACACAAATAACAAAACAAATCATAAACAGATGTGAAGGGAATATCTGAACATCTTTAATTGGTAAATGAAATAAAAGAGCGTGTAGATGTTCTTAATGACTGAGATCAGGAATAAAAAGAGAGGTGCAGTAAGTTAGATAAAAATACATGTAAAACAAGAAAATAAAGTCAGTTGGTACTTACCCAATACACATAAATGTGTTTTGGATGTAAATGTTTGATGTCCATTTCCATCAAAAACTTCACAGGAGTAATCTCCTGACTGCTCCTTCTTCACATTTTGAAGTATGTAGGATCCATCTTTAGCAATATTTTGTGCTTTTCCTGAGGTCACCTCCTCCTGTTTTGCCCTAACTTTAACTTCGTTGTTATATTTCCAGGTCAGTCGTTCCCCAGGTTTCAGTTTGTGTTTCAGAGGCACAAAAACTTTTGTTCCTGTTGCATTATATTGGTCACAGCCATCAGAAAACTCTGGAACAGAAAGAAAAATGAAAGAAGGTTATGATGAAAAGTTTAGTAGTTATTCATGTTAGGGTTAGGTCCAGAACGACCAGCTCTAAGTTTCTGGCCTTCAGGGGCAGAGCAACCTTAGATCATTGTAGGGGAAAAGCTGAATTTATTACCAGAATATTTTAAATGTTAATTTAAACCCAATACACATAAATTTATTGTTGATGCAGACTTTTGTTTTCCATTTACATCATGAACTTCATAGGAGTAATCTCCTAACTGCTCTTTCTTCACATTTTCAAGTATGTAGGATCCAGTTTTTGCAATATTTTGTACTTTTCCTGAGGTTACATCCTCCATTTTTGTCTTAACTACATCCTTGCCGTATTTCCAGTTCAGTCGTTCCCCGGGATTCAGTTTGATATTCAGAGGCACATAAACTTTTGTTCCTGCTGCAGCATAAAGGTCACAGCCATCAGAAAACTCTGGATCAGAAAGAAAAATGAAAGAAGGTTATGATAAAAAGTTTAGAAGATAGTCATGTTGAGAAAGTCCAGAACGACCAGCTCAGAATATGGTTCTGAGTGGGTTGCAACAAATTTCTTGATGTGCACACTCTTTCTCTGCAGGAGTTTGGTCACACACACAAGTTGGACCTGTCTGTATTCTAGTGATGACACATTAGTGTGTGCAGCGTGCATACACATCACTGAGCGTACACATCTCTTTGTTCAGGACACATTTAATGCCAAGTTAGGTTCTAATTACAGAAATCCTGGGTAGGTTGGAGGTGTGGTGCGGGGGGAGGGGTGGATGGTTGATGATGTGGCTGTGGCGTCTCCCCTGGTCACAGTGGACTTATTAATGAGCAAACACAAAAAGACATTATTCATTTTTTACAAGTCATGATCATCATAGGAGTGCAGGCGGTCCTTTTGGAGTGGCAGAGCACACCACTTAGATAATGGTCGGGGAAAAAATTGTTTTTATATTATTTTAAACCTTCAGCCTTATATTTTAAAAAACAGATGTAGTTTGACTCTGTTAACACTCTTATTTTGATTAGTTTGTGGAAAGATCCTCATATCTGGGTTCAGATCGGTGATGTAGTAGCTTATTTTGTCCACTAGATGGCTCTAGCACCCTGTCACAAGCAGAAACTTGACATCATCAAAAGTAGATAAAACAAACCAAATTCAGCAGAATCAGTGTTTTATCCAGCAAAGCAGCAAATATGCCAACAACAGAGCCTTTGTGTAAATTGTCCTCAGCCAAAATAGAACTTTGAAGATGTGAAAATGTTACGTTTTTATTGTGTTAGAGCAAATTAGGTCCTCAAACTCATTTACAGAAGTTTGTTTCCCTAACTTTCTGGTTGCACAGTGTTTCCAGATGTTACCAAAATAATCTAAGCAGTGTAGAAGATGTAATTAAGAGCTGTATGTCTTATTAAAACCTCTGGTTATATTAGGAGCTTTCATTGAGACAGCAGTGGGGCCGGAAGTCTTCCTGTCGATTTTTAGATGGTTAAACTTAAAGAATACTTCACAACTAGTCTCACAGAAATTATTTAGATCTTATAAGAAATTTATGGATGTGGATTCTTTTTATTCTAAGCTTTTAACAGCTTTTAGTTTGATTAGGAGTAGTTTTAGAACGACAGCTGGCTGGGCCCTCAGTTCAATAGTACAAAGCGTATGTCTGTAACTCCAGAACTGCTCATCTTTTCTGACACCTAAAGTAAGTTTAACGCAGACGTGTTGCTCAGCTACACCTCGTTATCAGAACGAGATGTAGCGTGCTGTGGCACTGTTTGAGTTTTTTGTTAAAATCAACAAAGTTGGAGCAGATAGTGACATTTGAAGTTCCAAAATGGTCTGGAAATCTACCAGGAAGCAGCTTTTATTATTCATCTCTGCTCTCCTTATTGAACATAAGTTGTTTTTAAGTGATAATTGTTCAATCTGAAGCACATTAAAGCTCCAAGAGTCACGTTTCTGATGCGTTTATATCATTGACAGTTAGTTGGAACCCGAAGCAGAAGCTCCTTCCTGCTTTTAATCTTCCTGCATTTAGATTTTAGACTCCGAGCTGAACTGTAAAACCAAACCCAACAACTCTGAAAACGCCGCCAAGGGTGTTGGCATCAATTTTTCAGATTTAGTTCAAGCTCAGTTATTAAAAATCCCCAACATTTTGTTTGTTTGTTGTTTTATGTGAAACATACTGCTTCTCTCTTCTTCAGATTTCCCACAAGCTTAGATAAGAAACAACAACAATATTTTAAGTCTTGCATTTGATATTTTCCAATAAAGTTGACTTAAAATCAACTACTGCTGTGATTAAAAGATGAGTGAGTTAACTAAAGCTCATGTATATTACATGTTTACTACTGAACCTGACTGAATTTATAAAACTAGTAAGTGAAAGTGGGAGGACAAAACACTAGTCAATTTTTACATGTTTACAGAAAAGACTTAAAGGGGAATTGGGTACATTTTACCCTAAGGGAGATTGAGTTATTTCTGAACCGAATTCTATTTAGGAATATAACATTTTTTATATTATCTTTCCATCCTAGCATGTATTCTTTGCTACGACATCATAAACTTGCAAATATTTAATGTTTAGGATGTGTTCTTTAATTCGGCTACATTAAATTAGCTTAAAATGGACCATAATGGCATCTTGTTTCAATCCATTAGCTGATTGCTTTGCTGTTGCTGGTTTCTTCCGTCAAAATTGACAAGACACGATCGCAGCAGTGTAAAGCAGTAGAAAAGGTTAATATATAATAAAATAACTGTGGCTTTATGAAATAGGTTCAAGCCGAAAAAACAGGTGGGTTTTATAGATGCTCGATATGCTTTAAATGATCTTATAAACAGCATGTAAATGCCGCGAACAACAATAAAAACTTTAATTGACAGTTTTCCAAAGCGGGTTTCGCATTAATTTTTTGACAGAATGCCATTTAAGTTAATTAGCCATTAACATTCAAGCAAAGAGACGTGTCTTACCGACTAAGAAAAGACCAAAGGCGAGTGTCAGGAGACGGGTAAACATGTTCACTGCTGTCTCACGCCTCTCTCCTCCTTTTTGTATTAATTCCCCACGTCCTTAATCCTGCCTTGGGACAAGAGGGACACCGAAGACCAGTCCTCTCCCGCCGCTGAGGGGCCAAATCCAATAAAACTCGGGGAGTCCGCGCCGAACACCGGGCGGAGCCACGGGGGATAAACCGAGCCCCTAATCCAGAGAAACCGAGTCCCGACCGGAGCGTTCACACGGTCCACACTCTGACATGACTGATCCGGTTTAACACGGGAGGAGAGACTGAAGGAGAGGCAGGAGGAGAAGGAGGGGGAGAGTGGCCGGAAGTTAGGTGACGGTCTGGAGGAGGAGTGGAGGAAACAGGGAGGTCCCAGGTGGAGGAAAACCCGCCAGATCTCAGCCAAAAACACTGATTCTTCTCTGACAATTTATTTCTGCTTCATTCTCATCACTGAGCAAATCTGGATAAACACGAGCGACAGAAAGAGGTGTGACATCTGTAGAGTCCGACATGGAGCTCTTGGGGTTTTTCTCGTCTCTCTGAGCGTTGCATTGTCTGACCTTGGGGTGAATTTGCTGGGACGTCCACTCCTGGGAAGATCAGCAAATGTTTCCCACTTGTTGATAATCTTTCTCTAAAATGTTTGGAAATGACCTTTAACCCTTCCTGGATTGATGAGCAGCAACAGCTGCTTTCTTTTAAAGGTCATTGCTGATGTCTTTCCGACTTGGCATTGTGTTAACACACACCTCTGTGCTCCAGAGCAGCAAACTCCTGCTTTTACAGAGGCGCTCAGACTGCTGATAATCAGTTCAAATCAGTAAACTAAAAGCAGAAGAAGCATAATTAGCTTTCATAGACCTTCTGAATATCAGCACACAGTAAAAAGCTTGATGTGTGC
>NC_051452.1:10809262-10810388 GCF_001649575.2 Kryptolebias marmoratus | reverse complement strand
GGGGCCCTAGGGGCAGTCACCCCCAAACTGGAGCAGTGGCTACAACAGATCCCAGGAACAACATCAGACATCTCAGTCCAGAAATGTGCAGTTCTAGGCACAGCCAAGATACTGTGCAGAACCCTCAAGCTCCCAGGCCTCTGGTAGAGGACCCGAGTTCAGAGGATGAAACAAAGACCACCCGCGGAGGGTGAGAAGGGAATTTTTTTATTTTTTTTTATATCAAATGATTAAACTAAGAATTGTTTTTTAATAAAAAAATTTGATGGCAGCAACACATCTTAAAAAAGACCAGACAGGGTCAACAAAAGGCTGTAAAAGTAAATGGGATGAATAATAAACAGCTGGAGCAGCATTTTGCAACTAATTTTGTTAACTGGCAACAGGTCAGTAAGAGGACAGGGTATAAACGCCACATCCTCCCTTCTAAAGAGGAGAGGGAAAATTCAGCCTGTTATCAGCGCTCAGTTCAAAGGTCTGTCTCTCTGATGGTATGGGGGTGCATTAGTGCCTCTGACATGGGCAGCTTACACATCTGGAAACACAGTATCAACGCAGAAAAGTAAATATAGGTTTTAGAACAACATCTGCTCCCATCCAGCAACATATCCAGCAAAGAAGAGCCAAGACTGTTGAACAGCTAGGATCCTCTACAGACAGAATGGGACAACATTCTCTCCAAAACCTCCAGCAGCTGCTCTCCTCAGGTCCTGGAGGGTTAGACTGTTGTTAAAAGAAGAGGGGAAGCTTCACGGTGGACTTGCTCCAACATTGAGATGCCATAAAATTCAGTTTTCTGTGTGTTTGTTTTTCAGAAAATAGTACAATTTCTTAGTTCAAACATTTAATACATTTACCATGTTCCACTTTGAATAAAATATGTGTTTCATCATTGTATTCTGCATTCAGAACGGTTTCCCAACAGGAGTTAGAATTCTTGTATACATAATTTGACAGAGAGTGAATTGGCTCACATGAAACTGATGTTAAACATTTCATGTCAACCAGTGGCGTCACTAGGCCTATTTTAGGGGGGCTTCAGCTTCAGCCCCCCTAAAATGTTTTCAAGCCCCCCTAAATAATTTTGGTGTCAAAAAAAAAATTTTTTTTTTTTTTTTTTTTTTTT
>NC_051452.1:10805667-10808212 GCF_001649575.2 Kryptolebias marmoratus | reverse complement strand
TGTTTGTTGATGTTCTGAATAAAAATATAATTGGTTGCTTAAAACGTTTACACAGTAAGGTATCTGTTAAATGTGTCCAAAACTGTGGAAAAGCAACTCAGGTTTTGTTAGCTGTTTGAGAAATTTTGTTCTCGCCCACTACGTTCGCTCACATCCTGTGCATCTCCTGGGGGCTAAGCCCCCCTTGTCCTTAAAACCTAGTGACGCCCCTGATGTCAACAAAGACCCCAACAGATTCTCCCAATAAGGAGCATCTTTATGTTACACAGTTCAGTGCCTCGTATCAAAGCAGAAGTAGAAAAACAGGAAAACCAGTAATTATGGAGAACCGTTGACATATTGAACATAGGGAAAGGGACAGCTTTTTCAGGAAAACATGAAGTATCATAAAGACACAGTACAACAATTATCTTTCTAAATGTCTTTAATGTGATAACCACAGGCCAAAAAATTATAATTATTTTTTATTTACCAAATTTAATCAACTATTTTTTCTTTTCATTTTCAGTCAGTTTACCCGGATTGAAACTCTTCAGTAAATGAGTTTACCTGCTCCTTTGAGGTAGCTTTGTTTTATTCCTCTTTTAGGAAATTTAAACAACTTCTGGTTTAATTTGTTTTACACACAGCAAAAAAAAAAAATCCTTGTATTTCAACTTGTTGCCATGCAGATATTTTTAGATAATCTTCAGCTTCAACAAAAGAAATTGTCATATTTTGTGACCAGCAGAGTCAAAAACAGCTTCATCGGGTAAAATCTTTAAACTCTTTATCTGTAGATAAAAAAGTATATATAAATAAAACCTTGTCCTGTCATAGTATCTGTGTGGCGTGTAAGTAAACTATACTTATGATGCTAACTTTTCTATTGGAAATTAAACAAATGTTGTAATTCCACTTAAAAAAACATACAATAAAAATGGGTCTAACAGTGGACCATGGGGTGCTCCAGATGTAATTTATAAAGAGGAGTGGGTGATAGTGCTATCTAAACTAGTTTTAGCTGCTTCTAACAGGTTTTCCTTCAGTGCAGTGAGTTTCAGTGTGAACATGACTGATTATTAAAAAAAACCCATTACCCTCTAGTTGCATGCTCCTTTTTTGTTTGCGCCGAACACAGCAAACAGTAACAATGATGATCAGCACCAGAACAATACCTGATGAAGATGATACCATTAGTTACAAGACATGTAGACCTCCACAGGTGTGTGATGTGTTCACGTTTAACTCCATCAAGGAAAATTTCAACATAATTCAGTGTAACTACACACAATTTATTGCAGTAGGATATTCAGTAAATAGTTGAATTTATCAGTTTGATTGAGAACAAACTCACCTCCTCCACCACCTACAAAAACCCAAATACTAATCCCAACCAACTCATCTGGGATACCTGGGAGAACTGTAAAAATGAAACACAAAGATGGTTCTCTGAAATATTCAGACTAAAAAAAACACTTGATAATTGGTTCTTTTAGCCAAGTGTGAAGAAATATGCATCTTTAAAACATTTTAAGTAACCCTGCTGTAATATATTTGACCAGAGAGTAAAAGAAAACTTGCATTATTGTTCTTAGTGTGGAAACAACTAACACATCAATCTCAATAAAACAATAGTAAGCAACTCCAGTCCATAAGACTTGTGTTCAAATTGTGTGTTCTCCATTTTCTGTGTGGGGAAAGTTCTTGTTTTGTATCAATGTGCCAGTGATTGGCTGTGGAAATCTTATGAGAGGCTCTTTAGGACATATGACATGAAAGCAAGAACAGTTTATGTCCTAAAGGGCCTCTTATAGTAATCTCCATATATACTTACTCTCAACAAGGCAGTCATGAGTTGAAGGTTCGCTGGTTTTAGAACTGACTTTGTTGAAAACGTTACAAGAAAATTTTTGTGCTTCTGATTCTGAAGCTTCTTTTTCCAGAGGGTTTGTTGTTTCTTTGATCACTTTACCATCCTGAAGCCATTCAACCTGAACATCTTTAGGTTGCTAAAGAAACAAAAAAAAAAGACTCATTAGAAAATCAAGTCAAGTCTTTTACAACACATAATCTGAAAACTTAGAAAGTTTTTGAAAAGTTTTCAATAATCTGTGTGGAGCTACTCTACTTTGTTATAAAGATCCAAATACAAAATGTTCTCACCTGATCAAGAACACATGTAAAGATGACCTTTGACCCCTTACACTCTGTCGCTACTTTAGGCTTCAACACAGTGGCTGAGTAGATTTGATGAGATGAACAAAAGAAGAAGCACTGATGATTTAAGAGTTGGAATAATTAAACATTACAGTAAACTGTTGATTGATCTGTAGACATTTAATAAGAACTTCTGCTTTAACACAAATAACAAAACAAATCATAAACAGATGTGAAGGGAATATCTGAACATCTTTAATTGGTAAATGAAATAAAAGAGCGTGTAGATGTTCTTAATGACTGAGATCAGGAATAAAAAGAGAGGTGCAGTAAGTTAGATAAAAATACATGTAAAACAAGAAAATAAAGTCAGTTGGTACTTACCCAATACACATAAATGTGTTTT
>NC_051452.1:10802570-10804192 GCF_001649575.2 Kryptolebias marmoratus | reverse complement strand
GTCGCCCTCTAAGCCCAGCCCAGGCCCTAACCCATGATGTTTGCATGTGTGTCTGTGGTAGTGTGTAATGCTGGAAATATATATATATATATATATTTAGTGAGAGGTAAAGAAAATAACTCAGTTTTCACATGTTTATAAAGGAGGCTTAAAGGGTAATTGAGTATGTTTTACCCCTAATGAGATAATTTCTTTTCTGCGATGAATTCCATTTAGGAATATGACATTTTTTAATTTTATCTTTCCGTCCAAGCATGTATTCTTTGCTAGGACAAAATATACTTGCACCTCTTTATTTTTAATGATGTGTTTTTTCATTCGGCTTATATGATACATTGCCTAAAATAAACTCAAATCGCATTTTTAAAGTCTATTAGCTAGTAGATGTTGCAGATTTTTATTAAAATTACCACAGGACGGCCGCAACAAGCAGTAAGAATAAGTAGAAAAATTTTAAATAATAAAAATAACTGTGGTTTTATGAATTAAGTTTAAGCCGAAAAAACAAGTGGGTTTTATAGATGCTCATTATACTTTAAATTATCTTATAAACAGCATTTAAATGCCCCGTAAAATAGTAAAACATTTAATTGATAGTTTTCCAAAGCGGGTTTCGTATTAACTTTTTGACAGAATGCTATTGGAGTTAATTAACCATTAATTAACTACATTGAAGCAAAGAGACGTGTCTTACCGACTAAGAAAAAACCAAAGGCGAGTGTCAGGAGACGGGTAAACATGTTCACTGCTGTCTCACGCTTCTCTTCTTCTTTTTGTATTAATTCCCCACGTCCTTAATCCTGCCTTGGGACAAGAGGGACACCGAAGACCAGTCCTCTCCCGCCGCCGAGGGGCCAAATCCAATAAAACTCGGGGAGTCCGCGCCGAACACCGGGCGGAGCCGCGGGGGATAAACCGAGCCCCTAATCCAGAGAAACCGAGTCCCGACCGGAGCGTTCACACGGTCCACACTCTGACATGACTGATCCGGTTTAACACGGGAAGAGAGACTGAAGGAGAGGCAGGAGGAGAAGGAGGGGGAGAGTGGCCGGAAGTTAGGTGACGGTCTGGAGGAGGAGTGGAGGAAACAGGGAGGTCCCAGGTGGAGGAAAACCCGCCAGATCTCAGCCAAAAACACTGATTCTTCTCTGACAAATCATTATTTCTGCTTCGTTCTCATCACTGAGCAAATCAGGAGCAACAGAAAGTGGTGTGACACCTGTAGAGTCCGGCATGGAGCTCTTGGGATTTTCCTTATCTCTCTGAGCGTTGCACGGTCTGACCTTGGGGTGAATTTGCTGGGACGTCCACTCCTGGGAAGTCTGAAATGTTTCCCACTTATTGATAATATTTGTTTAAAATGTTTGGAAATGACCTTTAACCCTTCCTGGATTGATGAGCAGCAACAGCTGCTTTCTTTTAAAGGTCATTGCTGATGTCTTTCCGACTTGGCATTGTGTTAACACACACCTCTGTGCTCCAGAGCAGCAAACTCCTGCTTTTACAGAGGCGCTCAGACTGCTGATAATCAGTTCAAATCAGTAAACTAAAAGCAGAAGAAGCATAATTAGCTTTCATAGACCTTCTGAATATCAGCACACAGTAAAAAGCTTGATGTGTGC
>NC_051452.1:10796597-10798296 GCF_001649575.2 Kryptolebias marmoratus | reverse complement strand
CTTTTCTCCATCCACTCCATCCTGCCTGGACTCTCTTCTTCACCTCTTTACCAAACTCCCCGTCCTCCTGGACAATGGACCCTAAGTCCTTGAAGTCCTGCACCTTTGTGACCTCTGACCTCCTTGTAGCCTCACTGTTCCACCTGCCTCCCTCTCATTCACACACAGGTACTCTGTCTTGTTGCTGCTGACTTTCATCCCTCCACCTCTCCAGGTTCTCTTCCACCTGTTCCCTGTTCTCACCACAGATCATGAGGTCCTCTACAAACATTATAGTCCACGGGGATTCCTGCCTGACCTCATCTGTTAGTCTCTCCATTACCAGAGCAAACAAGAAGGGGCTCAGCTGTCCTTCTGTCCTCATACATGTCCTGTATGAGTCTAACATTACTTCTCTGCCATTCCTGATGTCCTCATACAACACAACAGCTCCTCCCTCGGCACCCTGTCGTTTGCTTTTTCTAAATCCACAAAAACACAATGAAGCTCTTTCTGACCCTCTCTGTACTTCTCCATCAACATCCTCAAAGCAAAGATGGCATCTGTAGTGCTCTATTGCTACCCACAAATAGTCACCTCTTGTCTAAGTCTAGCTTCCACAACTCTCTCCCAGAACTTCATTGTGTGGCTCATCAATTTTATTCCCCTGTAGTTGCTACAACTCTGTTCTTAAAGATTGGCACTAACACACCTCTCCTCCATTCCTCAGGTATTTTCTCACTGTCAGAAATGCCATTGAACAATCAAGTCAAAAACCTCACTGCCATCTATTCTTCTTTCACTTTTATCTGTAAGTATCTGTATAGTCTGTAAACAAACTGCACTTTTGATGCTCATTTTTTTTTTAAATTTAATAATATTGGACTTATACTTAAAAAAACATTCAATAAAAATGGGCCAAACAGGGAGCCTTGGGGTGCTCCAGGTGTAATTTATAAAGAGGAGTGGGTGATAGTGCTATCTAAACTAGTTTTAGCTGCTTCTATGAGGTTTTCCTTCAGTGCAGTGAGTTTCAGTATGAACATGACTGATTATAAATAAAACATTACCCTCTAATCAGATCCCCCTTCTCCGTTTGCGCCGAACACAGCAAACAGCAACAATGATGATCAGCACCAGAACAAAACCTGATGAAGATGATAACATTAGTTACAAGACATGTAGACCTCCACAGGTGTGTGATGTGTTCACGTTTAACTCCATCAAGACTAATTTCAACATAATTCAGTGTAACTACACACAATATAATGCAATAAGATATTCAGTAAATAGTTTAATTCATCAGTTTTGGTTGAGAACAAACTCACCTCCTCCACCAGCTACAAAAAACCAAATACTAATCCCAAACAATTCGTCTGGGATACCTGAGAGAACTGTAAAAAAGGAAACATAAAGAAGGTTCTCTGAAATATTCCTACCAAATTTTAAACACTTGATAATTGGTTCTTTTAGCCAAGTGTGATGAAATATGCATCTTTAAAACATTTTAAGTAACCCTGCTGTAATATATTTGACCACAGAGTAAAAGAAAACTTGCATTATTGTTCTTGTGTGGAAACAACCAACATGTCATAAAAAAGTCTCAATGAAACAATAGTGAGCATCTCCAGTCCATAAAACTTGTGTTCAAATTGTGTGTTTTCCATTTTCTGTGTGGGAAAAGTTCTTGTTTTGTATCAGTGTGCCAGTGATTGGCTGT
>NC_051452.1:10792920-10796497 GCF_001649575.2 Kryptolebias marmoratus | reverse complement strand
GGAACAGAAAGAAAAATGAAAGAAGGTTATGATGAAAAGTTTAGTAGTTATTCATGTTAGGGTTAGGTCCAGAACGACCAGCTCTAAGTTTCTGGCCTTCAGGGGCAGAGCAACCTTAGATCATTGTAGGGGAAAAGCTGAATTTATTACCAGAATATTTTAAATGTTAATTTAAACCTTTAGCTTTATATTTTTAAAACAAATGTACTTTGACTCTGTTAATACTCTCTTATTTTGATCAGTTTGTGGAAAGATCGGTGATGTAGGAGCTTATTTTGTCCACTAGATGGCTCTAGCGCCATGTCTTGGGGTTAATACAAGGAGGAAGCTGACTTGTTGTGTTATGTACAAGGCAAACATAACACAACACAGTACACTTCCACCCACACAACCCCAGTCCCAGCCACTCAAGTTTAATATACAACAATGAGGAGCCAAGAACCAAAGGCATTATTTATTTCTTTGCAATAATAATCCAATAGGATATAAAACACTGCTTTGCACTGTTTAATACCACAACATAAACAGAAGTGCCAAGAATATTTGTTCATGGATCAGGATTCAACTGTACATGAAGAATTTGAGACATTAAATCAAAGATATCCCAATTCCTCTTCCCATTTAGGTTTGATAAAAGACGAGTTCACAGGATTCACTGACATCAGCCTCTCACAGATATGAGAGACAAATATTTCACTACGAGGTGGACATTGAAGGCATTGATCAAGACGAGGACTGTTGACAGTTTCAAAGCTCTGTACGTTCTTCCTGACAGTCTCTTATCTGCAGTTATCTGAAGAAGTCACTCTCTGGCAACTTGTGTGCCTCTTGTATCTGGTTAAAAGAAGCAAAAACACCATCTGGGTATAAATTACTAATTGCTCAGAGTCCTGATTGTCTCCAACGTCTTCATCAACTGTCTACAGTAGATGGTTTAAAAGATGGACGGACACGCCCACCAGAGCTCAGCGCAGCCATAGACTACCTGGTGAGAGCCCACCGCTCCAGGACGTGTCCCGAGCACCCACACGAACAACCCCACACCACTGCAGCAACCAACTGGCAGCCCCATCCCCCCACAACACCGTCAGAGACCCCCAGCTGCCTCCACCACTCCAGCCCCAGCCGAACCAGCCCAGGCACCAGGACAGGAGCAAAAGGGGGAACCACCAACCCAAGTCCAGCCCAGGCCCTCCCCCATGGTGTTTGCATGCGTGTCTGTGGTAGTGTGAAATGCTGGAAATATATATATATATATATATTTAGTGAGAGGTAAAGAAAATAACTCAGTTTTCACATGTTTATAAAGGAGGCTTAAAGGGTAATTGAGTATGTTTTACCCCTAATGAGATAATTTCTTTTCTGCGATGAATTCCATTTAGGAATATGACATTTTTTAATTTTATCTTTCCGTCCAAGCATGTATTCTTTGCTAGGACAAAATATACTTGCACCTCTTTATTTTTAATGATGTGTTTTTTCATTCGGCTTATATGATACATTGCCTAAAATAAACTCAAATCGCATTTTTAAAGTCTATTAGCTAGTAGATGTTGCAGATTTTTATTAAAATTACCACAGGACGGCCGCAACAAGCAGTAAGAATAAGTAGAAAAATTTTAAATAATAAAAATAACTGTGGTTTTATGAATTAAGTTTAAGCCGAAAAAACAAGTGGGTTTTATAGATGCTCATTATACTTTAAATTATCTTATAAACAGCATTTAAATGCCCCGTAAAATAGTAAAACATTTAATTGATAGTTTTCCAAAGCGGGTTTCGTATTAACTTTTTGACAGAATGCTATTGGAGTTAATTAACCATTAATTAACTACATTGAAGCAAAGAGACGTGTCTTACCGACTAAGAAAAAACCAAAGGCGAGTGTCAGGAGACGGGTAAACATGTTCACTGCTGTCTCACGCTTCTCTTCTTCTTTTTGTATTAATTCCCCACGTCCTTAATCCTGCCTTGGGACAAGAGGGACACCGAAGACCAGTCCTCTCCCGCCGCCGAGGGGCCAAATCCAATAAAACTCGGGGAGTCCGCGCCGAACACCGGGCGGAGCCGCGGGGGATAAACCGAGCCCCTAATCCAGAGAAACCGAGTCCCGACCGGAGCGTTCACACGGTCCACACTCTGACATGACTGATCCGGTTTAACACGGGAAGAGAGACTGAAGGAGAGGCAGGAGGAGAAGGAGGGGGAGAGTGGCCGGAAGTTAGGTGACGGTCTGGAGGAGGAGTGGAGGAAACAGGGAGGTCCCAGGTGGAGGAAAACCCGCCAGATCTCAGCCAAAAACACTGATTCTTCTCTGACAATTTATTTCTGCTTCATTCTCATCACTGAGCAAATCTGGATAAACACGAGCGACAGAAAGAGGTGTGACATCTGTAGAGTCCGACATGGAGCTCTTGGGGTTTTTCTCGTCTCTCTGAGCGTTGCATTGTCTGACCTTGGGGTGAATTTGCTGGGACGTCCACTCCTGGGAAGATCAGCAAATGTTTCCCACTTGTTGATAATCTTTCTCTAAAATGTTTGGAAATGACCTTTAACCCTTCCTGGATTGATGAGCAGCAACAGCTGCTTTCTTTTAAAGGTCATTGCTGATGTCTTTCCGACTTGGCATTGTGTTAACACACACCTCTGTGCTCCAGAGCAGCAAACTCCTGCTTTTACAGAGGCGCTCAGACTGCTGATAATCAGTTCAAATCAGTAAACTAAAAGCAGAAGAAGCATAATTAGCTTTCATAGACCTTCTGAATATCAGCACACAGTAAAAAGCTTGATGTGTGCAGGAGCAGAAACACAAAAACTATCTCAGTTCTAAACATGCTCGCTTTCAGGTCGTGGTTTCAGAATAAACTGATAGCACAGATCTGAGAGTTTGTGGGTTTTCACCAATTCAGAACGCTCTCAGGCATAACTTGCACCTAATGTCCAGGGGTTAGTGTTTTTATCTATGACTATATCTATATCAGGTTAAAAAGCACACGAGTGCACTAAATGTTGTTTTTTCTGCTGCACACAGAGCATGCAGAGAAAATGTGTGATTGTGTCTTTCTTTTTTAAGTCCTCTATATGACTTCAGAAGAATAAAAAACAAAACTTGTTCAGCGTTTGGCTTTATTTTGACCAGATAATTAATTTTTACTTTGGTACTCTGTCGTCAGTGTGAAGGATGTAAAAGTGGAAACAAACTTAAAGTGAGTAGGGGTTTTTAGGGGTAATATATATGAACAAAGGGTTGCAGATCACAACAGCTGCCAGCAGATAGAGCCAGAGCTGCATCATGGTTTTCTTAGTCATAAAGTGTGAAAATAAAGAAACAGCAGCTCTGTGTGGGAGTAAAATCACACAATGCAACAAAGTGAACGCATCAAAACCTGATCTGTGACTAACTCAGCTCTTATTAGGAGGGTACATCTTAGTAATTACTACATCGGCTGTTTTAGTGGCCCACTGGTACCATTTAGAAATTCGGTACTGTTTAGTTTAGCTTTATCTTCCTGTACACTTAGTTTAGTTCTGTACATTTAGTCATGTTTAGATCTGTTTAGTTTAGCTACTATTTTTG
>NC_051452.1:10787158-10792659 GCF_001649575.2 Kryptolebias marmoratus | reverse complement strand
TTAGATCTGTTTAGTTTAGCTTAGCTTATTTAGACAATTAGTTATCATTGTATCTTGTACCTGTCTGTAATTTTGTTTCTGTAACTTTGTCTGTAATTTTGTTCTGTGTTGTAAAGCACTTTGAGTCGCCTCGTGCTGAAAAGTGCTATATAAATAAATGTACCTACCTACCTACCTACATTATGTTTTATGAGAGAAAAAAAAAATATTAGCAGAAAAAAGAAAGTTGTCAGATTCTGTTGATGGGAAGCTCCGAGCTCAACAGATGCTGTTTTTTTAGACCATACAAAAGTAGATGATGATCTCACATTCAGCACATACAGACAACCACAGACACATTTTCAGCTAAATTACACAGGATATGGTAAACGCATCATCATCTTTCAACACTGGGTTGAAAAGCAGTCGAAATCAGAAAAGTCACATTAAACTTATTTATTCAGACTGCGCTGCACAGCTTACATCAAGAGTTCATGTAAAAAGTGATGCACAGAGAGTACATTTGGTAAAAAAGCAAAGTATCTTTCTAATAGTATATGAATTTCACTAAAACATGTAAATGATAGTTTGACTGGTAAAGAAATAGGCTTTAATCCTCCACAAATACAGAAAAAAAAACATTTTTATACACCTCTTTTACTGAAAACACATTAAAAGAAATTCCTCTCCTCGCCTCACATCAGAAGCAAACAATAAACAGAAAACAAAAACACACTTTATCAGGTTTTCTTAAGCAAAAGCACAGTTTTCTGGTACAAAGTACATGTAACCACAAAGTATATTATAGGATACATTATACCAAAATCTGACAAAACAGTTTAAAAAATAGTAAAAATATAATTAACTTTTCTTATGAAATATTTGTTCTTTTCCAGTTTCTAAAGAAAAAATTAATATATGGAATAAACCAGTTTTTTCTTCCTTTTTTAAAGTGTTATTGCAGTTTTCATAAACTAAGGTAATGCTGAGGGCATGGGCTTAAATCCTCGGGGAGGTCAGGGGGGGTCCAGAGGAAGCTATACTTTTAAGCAATATAACAAACAGAAAGCAAATCCACCATTTACACTTTTCAGAAATTATGCCCCCCCCCAATCATCATCATCATTCTAACAGTGGTACAGTCCATCACTATAAACACATGACAAGTGATGTTAGCTTGGATAAATAGCTTCCATTAAGCCCCGCCTCCAAGGCTGCGGCGTTAGTATAATGATTACAGCTCCTGGGTTCCAATCCTCAGACCTGCACCCATTTCCTTCGACCACATGTTTTATTTGTCTGCTGAAGCTTAAATAATTTGCTTCTAGTGAGGAGCTATTTTGCAAAAGTTCACTTTAAACAAATGACGTGTCACACGTTTCATATATTTCCACAGCATTTTGTTGACTTCATCACCTCACAGCTGAATCTTGAGTAGACAATACAGTCTAATAATTAAATCAGAAAAACGGATGCCACACACACCAGGAAGAGGAGTAATTTTAAATTTAAGCTGTGTAAAATAAAACAAAGAAGACATGTACACAGCTTTCTGGATTTCTAATTTGATTATATGTAATAACTTTACTTTAATACTCCAAATTAAAAGAGATAAAATGGGGAAAACACTTCTGGCAAAAAATTCTAAAAACTATAAAACTGAGGATGTGGAACATTCATATACTATATTTGCCTTCAATCTAAACCGTCTCAAATGATATTTGTGTGCACACACATACAGTATATACAGTATATATGCTATTCTAGATAAAATGAAGAGGAATGAGGAAGAATCAACAACACAAAATAAACGCTAAGACTTCCTCATCTTATCTTCTACAATATATACAGTATATAATATTTTATTAAAAATGTTTTTATCGTTGGTTTCTATTTAGTATACCAGGATAATCAATTTGGTTTAAATTTAGAGCAAAAAAATACTATAATATTGTAGAATAAAGTGATATTTTCAGTTGACACATGAGAATAAAAACTAAAGACAAGTCATTAAATGGGGATAAAGGAGATTTGTTTCAGACGTGTAAAGATGTGATGAAGCTCATATTGTCTGAACTCGTGGTTTTAGACGACTTGTCCTCAGGGAACTTTCTTCCTGGGTTGAGGAAGAGGAGGAGGCTGCTCTTCATCATCATTATTCTAAGCAGGTCGAGGAGCCTGAAGGAAGTAAAATACAGACGATCAGACATGTTGGGGTCGGGCTTCATCTGAACTACAGGTTTCCAGAAGCCAAAACTAAGTGTTAAAGTGAAAAGAAGCCGGACACTAGCTAAAACTATCAAAATGTTAGCTAGAAGCTAAAAGTAGCCAAAAGTAATAAAAGCTTGGAAACTTTCCTTTGACCTTTGCTGCCACCCTTTTGTCACAAATCACTCCTGAAACTTTTCTCCATCCACTCCATCCTGCCTGGACTCTCTTCTTCACCTCTTTACCAAACTCCCCGTCCTCCTGGACAATGGACCCTAAGTCCTTGAAGTCCTGCACCTTTGTGACCTCTGACCTCCTTGTAGCCTCACTGTTCCACCTGCCTCCCTCTCATTCACACACAGGTACTCTGTCTTGTTGCTGCTGACTTTCATCCCTCCACCTCTCCAGGTTCTCTTCCACCTGTTCCCTGTTCTCACCACAGATCATGAGGTCCTCTACAAACATTATAGTCCACGGGGATTCCTGCCTGACCTCATCTGTTAGTCTCTCCATTACCAGAGCAAACAAGAAGGGGCTCAGCTGTCCTTCTGTCCTCATACATGTCCTGTATGAGTCTAACATTACTTCTCTGCCATTCCTGATGTCCTCATACAACACAACAGCTCCTCCCTCGGCACCCTGTCGTTTGCTTTTTCTAAATCCACAAAAACACAATGAAGCTCTTTCTGACCCTCTCTGTACTTCTCCATCAACATCCTCAAAGCAAAGATGGCATCTGTAGTGCTCTATTGCTACCCACAAATAGTCACCTCTTGTCTAAGTCTAGCTTCCACAACTCTCTCCCAGAACTTCATTGTGTGGCTCATCAATTTTATTCCCCTGTAGTTGCTACAACTCTGTTCTTAAAGATTGGCACTAACACACCTCTCCTCCATTCCTCAGGTATTTTCTCACTGTCAGAAATGCCATTGAACAATCAAGTCAAAAACCTCACTGCCATCTATTCTTCTTTCACTTTTATCTGTAAGTATCTGTATAGTCTGTAAACAAACTGCACTTTTGATGCTCATTTTTTTTTTAAATTTAATAATATTGGACTTATACTTAAAAAAACATTCAATAAAAATGGGCCAAACAGGGAGCCTTGGGGTGCTCCAGGTGTAATTTATAAAGAGGAGTGGGTGATAGTGCTATCTAAACTAGTTTTAGCTGCTTCTATGAGGTTTTCCTTCAGTGCAGTGAGTTTCAGTATGAACATGACTGATTATAAATAAAACATTACCCTCTAATCAGATCCCCCTTCTCCGTTTGCGCCGAACACAGCAAACAGCAACAATGATGATCAGCACCAGAACAAAACCTGATGAAGATGATAACATTAGTTACAAGACATGTAGACCTCCACAGGTGTGTGATGTGTTCACGTTTAACTCCATCAAGACTAATTTCAACATAATTCAGTGTAACTACACACAATATAATGCAATAAGATATTCAGTAAATAGTTTAATTCATCAGTTTTGGTTGAGAACAAACTCACCTCCTCCACCAGCTACAAAAAACCAAATACTAATCCCAAACAATTCGTCTGGGATACCTGAGAGAACTGTAAAAAAGGAAACATAAAGAAGGTTCTCTGAAATATTCCTACCAAATTTTAAACACTTGATAATTGGTTCTTTTAGCCAAGTGTGATGAAATATGCATCTTTAAAACATTTTAAGTAACCCTGCTGTAATATATTTGACCACAGAGTAAAAGAAAACTTGCATTATTGTTCTTGTGTGGAAACAACCAACATGTCATAAAAAAGTCTCAATGAAACAATAGTGAGCATCTCCAGTCCATAAAACTTGTGTTCAAATTGTGTGTTTTCCATTTTCTGTGTGGGAAAAGTTCTTGTTTTGTATCAGTGTGCCAGTGATTGGCTGTGGGAATCTTATGAGAGGCCCTTTAGGACATATGACATGAAAGCAAGAACAGTTTATGTCCTAAAGGCCTCTCATAGTAATCTCCATATATACTTACTCTCAACAAGGCAGTCATGAGTTGAAGGATCGCTGGTTTTAGAACTGACTTTGTTAGAAACTTCACAAGAGATGTGTTTTGCTTTTGTTTCTGAAGCTTCTTTTTCCAGAGGGCTTGTTGTTTCGTTGATTTCTTTACCATCCTGAAGCCATTTAACCTTAACATCTTTATGTTGCTAAAGAAAAAAACAAAACCTGACTGATTAGAAAATCAAGTAATGAGCACATTTAAGAGATACTAGAACTGAAAAAGTCTCATATATAGCAAAACATTTTAAGAACATGCTAACTTCCTAATTTTTAAAAACTTCATAAAAAAACACAAGTTGAGTAGTAAGAAAAAGCGTTTTTTAATTTCATAAAACATTTTAGGCTATTTTATTAATTGTGCATGGCTTTTATTTTGAAAAGGCAAAATGTAAGCTTTTTGACTCATCAATGTAACTGTTGGTCTATACCCTGTCTGTCTGTTAGCAAAATATCTCATCAGACAGACAGATTTTGATGAAACCTTCAGGAAGTGATAACTGGATGTTCCTCTAAAACCGATTACCTTTAGGAGTCAGTCCAATTTAAAATGGCTGTTACACATAAAGGCTATACTTCAGTCAGTTTTGCAGATATCAAGCTCAGGTTTGGTGTGGTAAAAGCTGAAAGTCCTTCACAACATAATCTGAGCTCTAACAGATCAATGCTAAATTCAAGATTTAACCAAAACTGTTACAACTTTTCAAAATAAGATGATCTTAAAACTCTGGCATGAAAGATAGCTGGTGATATGCATTCCTTCAGGGAGTGCTAGGCCTTTAATTGAAAAATGCATTAAAGGCCGAATCTGTTTGGATTTTAGGAGGCCTGAAAAGTTTCTGTAAAGTTTTTAATAATCTGTGTGGAGCTACTCTGCTTTGTTAAAAAGATCCAAATAAAAATGTTCTCACCTGATCAAGAACACATTTAAAGATGACCTTTGACCCCTTACACTCCGTCATTATGTTGGGCTTCGACACAGGATCTGAGTAGATTTGATGAGATGAACACAAGAAGAAGCACTGATGATTTTAGAGTTTAAATAATTAAACAATACAGTAAACTGTTGATGGATCTGTAGACATTTAATAAGAACTTCTGCTTTAACACAAATAACAAAACAAATCATAAACAGATGTGAAGGGAATAATATCTGAACAACCAACACATCATAAAAAAGTCTCAATGAAACAATAGTGAGCAACTCCAGTCCATAAAACTTGTGTTCAAATTGTGTGTTTTCCATTTTCTGTGTGGGAAAAGTTCTTGTTTTGTATCAGTGTGCCAGTGATTGGCTGT
>NC_051452.1:10768682-10787058 GCF_001649575.2 Kryptolebias marmoratus | reverse complement strand
CTCCAGTCCATAAAACTTGTGTTCAAATTGTGTGTTTTCCATTTTCTGTGTGGGAAAAGTTCTTGTTTTGTATCAGTGTGCCAGTGATTGGCTGTAGGAATCTTATGAGAGGCCCTTTAGGACATATGACATGAAAGCAAGAAGAGTTTATGTCCTAAAGGGCCTCTCATAGTAATCTCCATATATACTTACTCTCAACAAGGCAGTCATGAGTTGAAGGTTCGCTGGTTTTAGAACTGACTTTGTTAGAAACTTCACAAGATGATTTTTTTCCGTTTGTTTCTGAAGCTTCTTTTTCCAGAGGGTTTGTTGTTTCATTGATCACTTTACCATCCTGAAGCCATTTAAACTGAGCATCTTCCGGTTGCTAAAGAAAAAAGAAATAGACCAATTTGAAAATCAAGTAATGAGCACATTTAAGAGATACAAGTAGAACTCGATTAGAGCAAAACATTTTAAGAACATTTTTCTCAAAATTTTATAAAGAAAACATGAGCTGTGCGATGAGAAAAGGTGTTTTTTTCATGATCAGAATCATAAAACATTTTAGGCTATTTTATGATTCCACTTTGCTTTTACGTTGAAAAGGCAAGCTGTAAGCTTTTTGACTCATCAAAGTAAAAGTGGTGGTTTGGAAAGCAGAGGTTTTAGAAAATATGTGCAGCTGGTCTGCAAAACATTTAAAACCTTTAATACAAACGCACATGAGGAGTCACTGATGCCAACCAAAAGGTGAAGGCGGGTGATAATGTTTTTCACCTTATCTGTGTTCGTTTGTCTGCCTGTTAGCAAAATATCTCATGAACCGCTGAATAAATTTTAATGAAACTTGCAGAAAGTAATTGTTGGATGTACATTTATAACTGATGAACCTTTGGAGTCAACCCAATTCAAGATGGCAGCCACAGCCAGCTGACCTTACAAAACCCAACTGTTGCTAAAACTCAGGTAATTTTACAGGTGTTGTCCGAAGGTTCGGTTTGGTAGTAGCTAAGAGTCATCTCCAAGACATGTTGCAATCGCTAACAAATTGTGCAAGAATAACTGTTGGTATCAACCGTGTCTGTCTGTTAGCAAAATATCTCATCAGATAGACAGATTTTGATGAAACTTTCAGGAAGTAATAACTGGATGTTCATCTAAAACTAATTAACTTTAGGAGTCAGATCAATTGAAAATGGCTGCCACAGCTAACTATCCTTGAAAAAAACACAAACAGTCTATCTTTCCGTCAGTTTTGCAGATATCGAGCTAAGGTTTGGTGTGGTAGTAGCTGAGAGTTGTTTACAACACATAATCTGAAAAGTTAAAAAGTTTCTGCAAAGTTTTAATAATCTGTGTGAAACTACTCTGCTTTGTTATAAAGATCCAAATAAAAAATGTTCTCACCTGACCAAGAACACATGTAAAGTTGACCTTTGACCCCTTACACTCTGTCGTTACGTTAGGCTTCGACACAGGGTCTGAGTAGATTTGATAAGACGAACACAAGAAGAAGCACTGATGATTTTAGAGTTAAAATAATTAAACATTACGGTAAACTGTTGATGGATCTGTAGGCATTTGATAAGAACTTCTGCTTTAACACAAATAACAAAACAAATCATAAACAGATGTGAAGGGAATATCTGAACATCTTTAATTGGTAAATGAAATAAAAGAGCGTGTAGATGTTCTTAATGACTGAGATCAGGAATAAAAAGAGAGGTGCAGTAAGTTAGATAAAAATACATGTAAAACAAGAAAATAAAGTCAGTTGGTACTTACCCAATACACATAAATGTGTTTTGGATGTAAATGTTTGATGTCCATTTCCATCAAAAACTTCACAGGAGTAATCTCCTGACTGCTCCTTCTTCACATTTTGAAGTATGTAGGATCCATCTTTAGCAATATTTTGTGCTTTTCCTGAGGTCACCTCCTCCTGTTTTGCCCTAACTTTAACTTCGTTGTTATATTTCCAGGTCAGTCGTTCCCCAGGTTCCAGTTTGTGTTTCAGAGGCACAAAAACTTTTGTTCCTGTTGCATTATATTGGTCACAGCCATCAGAAAACTCTGGAACAGAAAGAAAAATGAAAGAAGGTTATGATGAAAAGTTTAGTAGTTATTCATGTTAGGGTTAGGTCCAGAACGACCAGCTCTAAGTTTCTGGCCTTCAGGGGCAGAGCAACCTTAGATCATTGTAGGGGAAAAGCTGAATTTATTACCAGAATATTTTAAATGTTAATTTAAACCCAATACACATAAATTTATTGTTGATGCAGACTTTTGTTTTCCATTTACATCATGAACTTCATAGGAGTAATCTCCTAACTGCTCTTTCTTCACATTTTCAAGTATGTAGGATCCATTTTTTGCAATATTTTGTACTTTTCCTGAGGTTACATCCTCCATTTTTGTCTTAACTACATCCTTGCCGTATTTCCAGTTCAGTCGTTCCCCGGGATTCAGTTTGATATTCAGAGGCACATAAACTTTTGTTCCTGCTGCAGCATAAAGGTCACAGCCATCAGAAAACTCTGGATCAGAAAGAAAAATGAAAGAAGGTTATGATAAAAAGTTTAGAAGATAGTCATGTTGAGAAAGTCCAGAACGACCAGCTCAGAATATGGTTCTGAGTGGGTTGCAACAAATTTCTTGATGTGTACACTCTTTCTCTGCAGGAGTTTGGTCACACACACAAGTTGGACCTGTCTGTATTCTAGTGATGACACATTAGTGTGTGCAGCGTGCATACACATCACTGAGCGTACACATCTCTTTGTTCAGGACACATTTAATGCCAAGTTAGGTTCTAATTACAGAAATCCTGGGTAGGTTGGAGGTGTGGTGCGGGGGGAGGGGTGGATGGTTGATGATGTGGCTGTGGCGTCTCCCCTGGTCACAGTGGACTTATTAATGAGCAAACACAAAAAGACATTATTCATTTTTTACAAGTCATGATCATCATAGGAGTGCAGGCGGTCCTTTTGGAGCGGCAGAGCACACCACTTAGATAATGGTCGGGGAAAAAATTGTTTTTATATTATTTTAAACCTTCAGCCTTATATTTTAAAACACAGATGTAGTTTGACTCTGTTAATACTCTCTTATTTTGATTAGTTTGTGGAAAGATCCTGATGTCTGGGTTCAGATCGGTGATGTAGTAGCTTATTTTGTCCACTAGATGGCTCTAGCACCCTGTCACAAGCAGAAACTTGACATCATCAAAAGTACATAAAACAAACCAAATTCAGCAGAATCAGTGTTTTATCCAGCAAAGCAGCAAATATGCCAACAACAGAGCCTTTGTGTAAATTGTCCTCAGCCAAAATAGAACTTTGAAGATGTGAAAATGTTACGTTTTTATTGTGTTAGAGCAAATTAAGTCCAGTCCCTAACTTTCTGGTTGTGCAGTGTTTCCAGATGTCACCAAAACAATCTAAGCAGTGTAGAAGATGTAATTTGGAGCTGTATGTCTTATTAAAACTTTTGGTGATATTGGGAGCTTTCATTGAGACAGCAGTAGGACCCAAAGTCTTCCTGTCGATTTTTAGATGGTTAAACTTAAATAATACCTCATAACTTGTCTCACAGAAATTATTTAGATCTTATAAGAAATTTATTGATGTGGACTCTTGTTATTTTAAGCTTTTAACAGCTTTTTGTTTGATTAGGAGTGGTTTTAGAACGACAGCTGGCTGGGCCCTTAGTTCAATAGTACAAAGCGTATGTCTGTAACTCCAGAACTGCTCATCTTTTCAGACAGCTAAAGTAAGTTTAACGCAGACGTGTTGCTCAGCTACACCTCGTTATCAGAACGAGATGTAGCGTGCTGTGGCACTGTTTGTGTTTTTTGTTAAAATCAACAAAGTTGGAGCAAATAGTGACATTTGAAGTTCCAAAATGGTCTGGAAATCTACCAGGAAGCAGCTTTTATTATTTATCTCTGCTTTCCTTATTGAACCTTAGTTGTTTTTAAGTGATAGTTGTTCAATCTGAAGCACATTAATGCTCCAAGAGTCAAGTTTCTGATATATCATTGACAGTAAGTTGGAACCAGAAGCAGAAGCTCCTTCCTGCATTTAGATTTTAGACACCGAGCTGAACTGTGAAACCAAACCCAACAACTCTGAAAACCCCGCCAAGGGTGTTGGCAAGTTTTCAGATTTAGTTCAAGCTCAGTCATTAAAAATCACCAACATTTTGTTTATTTGAGGATTTATGTGAACCATGACTGCTTTTTGCTTCTTCAGATTTCCCACAAGCTTAGATAAGAAACAACAACAATATTTTAAGATTTGCATTTGATTTTCTTCCATTAAAGTTGACTTAAAAGCAACTACAGCTGTGATTTAAAGATGTATGACTTGTTTTCTACTGAACCTGACTGAATTCATAAAATTAGTAAGTGAAAGTGGGAGGACAAAACACTAGAGTTTTCCAGTGGTCAATTTTTACATGTTTACAGAAAAGACTTATAGGGTAGTTAGACAATTTTTTTTCTGCACCGTTTAAAAATATAACAATTGTTTTATAAAACAATATAAAACAATTTTTTATATTAACTTTCAGTCCTAGCATGTATACTTTGTTGAGACATACTAGTCTTGCACAGATTTAATCTTTGGGATGTGTCCTTTAATTTTGCTTCATTAAATGAGCCTAAAATCGACCATGATGGCATCTTTTTAAATGGTTCACATCGGTGATTTCTTCTATCAAAATAGACAAGGGACCACTGCACCAAGCAGTCTGAAGCAGTAGTAAAAGCTTAAAAATAATTAATTTAATTACGCTTTTAAGAATTAAGCTGAAGCCAAATAAACAGGTGAGTTTTATAGAAGTAAATATGTGTGTATATATAATTTAAATGATCTTATAAATGGCATTTAAATGCGCTGAATAACAATAAAACATTTAATTGACAGTTTTCCAAAGCGGGTTTCGTATTGACTTTTTGACAGAATGCCATTAGAGTTAATTAACCACTAACAATTAAGCAAAGAGACGTGTCTTACCGACTAAGAAAAGACCAAAGGCGAGTGTCAGGAGACGGGTAAACATGTTCACTGCTGTCTCACTCCTCTCTCCTCCTTTTTGTATTAATTCCCCACGTCCTTAATCCTGCCTTGGGACAAGAGGGACACCGAAGACCAGTCCTCTCCCACTGCCGAGGGGCCAAATCCAATAAAACTCGGGGAGTTCGCGTCTGCAGATTTCCCTTCTGTTTCACTTTTTATTTAATAAAAAGATGAAGAGCATAATTAGCTTACATAGACCTTCTGAATATCAGCAAGCAGTAAAAATAACACAACAGTTGTTCAAGTTTTAGAACATAAAACCCTAAAAATTCAACAAAAGGCGGTTAAATCTGGAGACCCTTTCTCTCAGACTTCATATCATTTCCTTCGGACTTAGCTCTCTGCTGTTTGAGAAGCGTCTGTGTTTCTGAGAACTGTGAGCTTGACGTGTGTAGGAACAGAAACACACACACACAAAAAAAACTATCCCAGCTCTTAGCTCGCTCGCTTTCAGGTCATGTTTGCAGAGGAAACTGACAGCACAGATCTGAGAGTTTGTGGGTTTTCACCAGTTGAGAATGTTTTCACACTTAACATGTAATGTCTGTTTACAGGGGTGCTGGTGGAAATAAAAGTCAGGTTAAAAACCACACTGAGTGCACTTAATGTTGGTTTTTCTGCTTCACACAGAGCATGCAAAGAAAGGTCTGACTGGTCCTCTGTATGACCTCAGAAGGATAAAAACACAAAATTTGTTCAGTGTTTGGCTTCATTTTGACCAGATAATTAATTTTATTTTGGTGCTTTGTGTCGTCAGTGTGGAGGATGTAAGAAATGGAGACAAACTTAAAGTGAGGAGGGATTTTAGGGTTGTTTGCTGGTGAAGATTCTCAGTCATCCAGGACATGGTAAATCCAAAAAAAGGTTAAAAAACAAACAAAAAAACTGGACTTCAATTCTGTAGCTGAAGACGTTTCACTTTTCAACAGCAGAGTGTGAGCAGTAGGAGCTTTTAAAGCCAAGATGTTCTGTAAACTATATTCACCTGCAGATTAACTCACTCTCCTAACAACAGAGGCTCATTAGGGTTCTTGTTAGCCTGACTCTCTGTTGGGCCACACTGGTCACATGAACGAAGGTGTTGATTGGAGTGAAACTGACTTGGTATCAGGCCTAATGCTTCATTATAGGTTTTTGAAAGCTGGAATCTGAGACCTTGAGAGGGGATGAAGGAAGCCATCTATGTCAACAGAGAAAAACCAACTTTAAACTTTTTATAAGTTAAATGTAAATTAATACTATTGCAGTTATTGCAATTTTCATAAACTAAAAGAGGGCATGGACGTAAATCCCAGGGGAGGTTGTGGGGCCCAGAGCCCCCCAATGTTGGAAAAACAGAGATTGTTCCCCCCAATAAATCTTTTGAGGAAACTATACTTATATATATATATATATATATATATATATATATATATATATATATATATATAAGCACAAAGCAAGGTACATCAAAGTACAGTAACTTGAATTGAATTTGTTTTTCCTTTTAACAAACCCCACCCACCCACATACTTTTATGTAAATAAAAATAAAATAAAAAATAGATAAATAAAAAAAGAGACAGATAATGAGGGCATTACTTATTTAAGTACATGTCAATAATTAGACATCATCAATTATATATATATATATCTTAGGGCTCTATAGGCTTATGGAGAGGACTTCAGATTTTTAAAGTACTCAATCATAGGGTCCCACACTCTGTGGAATTGTCTTGTTGAGCCTCTAGTAAAGTATTTAATTCTCTAATTTTAAGAGAAACATTAAATCAGTGAGCCAGACCGAGACTTTAGGTGGTTTAGAGGATTTCCAGTGTAAAACTGTATGTCTACGGGCTATCAAGGAAGCAAAGGCGAACACGTTCATCTTATCAATGGATAGCATGTGCTCCTCAATCAATACTCCAAAGATGGCCATTCCTGCAAACGGTTTGATTTTGGTATTAAATACATCATTCAGTGTTTTACAGATAGATGATCAAAATTTGGTTAATTCCAAAACATATGGGTCATGTTTGCTGGGGCAGAATGACACCGCTCACATCTGTCATCAATGTCTTCATAAATTCTTGATAGTTTAGATCTGGTATAGTAAGTTCTATAGAGGACTTTGAACTGTATTAGACTAAGCCGTCCACAGGATGATGTTCCATTGATTCTTTCCAGAGCACATTTCCAGAAATATTCAGAAATTATAGAACCAAGTTCTTCAGACCATGCAATTCTAAGCTCATCTAGTGTTGTTTCCTGAAGAGAGGTAATTATATTTGAGATGGTTGCAATCTTCTGAGATGCATAGTGTAGAGGCTAAGCCAAGGCTTTAAGCCCCGAGGTGGTACACCAGGGTAAAGCTGACGCGCTACGTTACTTATCCGCTGAATTAAATATCAGAGCCGTCCTTGATGTTAGTGCAGGTAATCCATTTATTTTCCCACTTCTGGGTAAAAATCATCGTATTTCCTTTTACAACGAAATAATCCTCCTGCATGTTGACAGAATCACAGCGTTCATAAGCATTGTTGTTTTTTGCTTTCAACGTGGAGTTAGCGGTCAAAAAACTGTTTCCCTCTTTCGGGTGGAACACACCTGTTGTCTCAACAGTGGTTTCAACCTAAATAGGCCGCTGACAGATCACGTGACTCAACACCATTCAGAAATACAGTTATTCGTAATCTGCTCCTACACACCGGCCCCTAATTGTTATGGCAGACAGACATAACAATTCTATACAATAACTCAAATAGGAGCAAATGAATAAATATCAGCTATACAGAAATGAAACTTATTTGATTCAATTTACACCCCCTGTATCAAACAAAGCTTAGTAACAGGTCTCTCAATAATATTGTTCTTGGTCTGCAGCTTTACAGATCGCACCATGCCTTTTTTATCAGAGAAAACTGTTATCACTTTAGCAAGAGGCCAGGAACCACGTGGGGCAGACGAATCCATGATAACAACAACATCTCCAGATTTTAAACTTTGCTTCCGTTGATTCCACTTCTGCCCTTCTTGCAGTAGTGGCAGATACTCCCTGATCCAACGTTTCCAAAACAAATCAGAGATATAATGAACTTGTCTCCAACGACGCTTCACATACATATCTGAGGGTTCAAACAGCCCAGGTGCTAAGGCAGGTTTTCCTTTTAGTAGAAGATGATTTGGTGTGAGAGGTTCTAAGTCATTTGGCTCATCAGACAGCTTTGTAATTGGACGATCGTTCAAAATGGCTTCTATCTCACACATAACAGTATGAAGTCCATCGTCATCCAATTGTTGCTGGCTCAAAACTGAGTTGAGGATGCGCCTAACAAGGCGTATCATACGCTCCCACACTCCACCATGATGGGATCCTGCTGGTGGATTGAAACTCCATTCAACTCCAGATGAAATCAGAGCACCTTGAATCAGTTTATGATTCAATGCAGTGAGAGCCTGCCTCAACTCCCTTTCGGTTCCAACAAAATTGGTTCCATTATCTGACCTGATGTGGACGACTTGACCCCTCCTGCTGATGAAACGACATATTGCATTGATGCAGGCATCTGTCTCGAGCGAGTTTGCTACCTCCAAGTGTATTGCTCTACTCGTCATACAGGTGAATATCACACCGTATCGTTTGCATGTTTTTCTGCCTTGCTTGATTGCAAAAGGTCCAAAATAATCCACTCCAACATTCGTAAATTGAGGTAAATCAGGAACTAGTCTCTCTTTAGGAAGATCCGCCATCTTTTGCTCCCCCATTAAAGAGTCTGCAAAAACGGCATTCAGATATAATTTTTCTCACTGCTGCATTTGCGTTGGTTATCCAATACTTCCTCCTAAGAGTTGACAAAGTATGGTTTCGTCCACTGTGTCCCAATAACTGATGGATATGTTTAAGAATGAGCCTGGAGATATGCTGATCTTTGGAGAGAATACGAGGATGCTTTTCCTCCATGGGCATTGCTCCTTTACTTAACCTTCCTCCAACTCTCAACAGTCCATTATCCAACATAGGATCCAGTTTGTAGATGGAACTTTGTCTGCTTACTGTTCCAGTCTTAGACAGCAAGGAGGAAATTTCATCTTCAAATCTTTGCTGCTGACAATAGCGTATAATGGCCAACTCAGCTTCTAATAGATCTTTGGGCTTTAGGGTGTTGCCATTTGATGTTACTGTAGCCTTTTGTCCTTCCACTAGCCCACCATGAAGATCAGGGTCTTTCAGATGCTTTGTTTGTCGCAGCAAATGTGTTTTCAGTCTGAGAAACCAGGCAACGGAAATGTTGAGTTTCCTCCAGTTGGAAAAGTAGTTAATGAGAAAATCAGTGGGCTTAATTGAATCAGCAGCAGCAGAGTTAACAAGAACATCTCTTTTGAGCTCTGGATCATTGGAGTCCATCTTATCATCAACAGGATTCTCTGGTCAGAATCCCTCAGACTTCCAAAGAAAGCTGGGGCCCTCAATCCAACTGTAGTTGGTCAGAAAACTGGTCACTTTCATTCCCCTTGATGCAGCATCAGCTGGGTTGTCATTAGAACCAACATGCCTCCATTGAGAAGGGCTTGAAATCCTTCTTATTGTTGAGATCCGATTTGCCACAAAGGTATGGAAACATTTATCCTCATTGTTGATGTATTTCAGAACTGATGTACTGTCTGTCCAAAATACAGATTCATCCAGCTGCATTTGAAGCTCTGCCTTTAGCATCACGTCCTCTCTGGCAGCCAAGACTACAGCTGTAAGTTCCAGTCGTGGAATCGTCACAGTTTTTAAAGGCGCCATTCTGGCCTTTCCTAGTAAGAAAGCGACAATAATATGATCTCTATTGTCTTTCAGCCGGATGTATGTTGCAGTCCCATAGCCATCTTTACTGGTATCAGCAAAATGATGTAATTGGCTGTGTATGAGGTTCCCAAATTCCTTTGGTTTCATACATCTTACTACTTTAAATGAAGCAAGTAGTTTAACCTCTTCCAACCACTGTTCCCACTGTTTCAAAATATCCAGTGGGATGACATCATCCCATCCACAGCTCCTCCTACAGAGCTCTTGCTGCATCATTTTAGCAGGTAGGGTGGCTGGTGACAGAAAACCCAAAGGATCATATACCGAACTGGTAATGGACAGCATGCCACGTCTGGTTGAGGACTGCTGTTTCATTTCCATCTTAAATTTGAAGGAGGCTGACTCAACACACCACAGTAGACCTAAAGCTCGTTCAACTGGAAGGTCATCTCGATCAAAGTTGAGCTCTTTTAGATCCTTTGTCCAGTGCTCTTCTGGGTTAGGGTTAGGGTTAGGGTTGTCATCTGCAGTTTTCTTTAGCGCATAGCTAGCGCAACTTGGAGATTAAACTGCTCTGAACAAGTGCACAGTCATTCTGTAGACTTTCAGTTCTCTGCTGATGTCTCCTCCTGGCCACCAGAGAAAGCACAGAAAGTCTCTGTCTTGTTCTGCAACCTTGACCTGATGGAACATGGCCTGAATGTCACCCATAAATGCTACAGGCTCCTGCCTGAAGCGAAGGAGCACTCCAAGTAAGGAACTGGTAAGGTTCGGTCCTTGTAGTAGTTCTTTATTTAATGATGTTCCTTGATAAGTGGCTCCACAATCAAACACCACTCGTAAAGAACCCTTTTTTGGGTGAAAAACACCATGGTGAGGAATGTACCATACTTTCCCACCTGTACCTTTCAATTGTTGATCTGGAACTTGCTCGGCATAACCTTTATCAATGACATCCTGAAGGCAACTTGAATATTCCTTGTGAAGTTGAGGGTCATTTACAAATCTCCTTCTTAATCCAAGTATTCTCTGCTTGGCTACGGAGTAGCTATTTGGTAGCATGACATCTGGGTTCTTAAAAGGCAACTTCAGACAATATTTCTTGTCCTGTAAAGTTGTAGAGGATTCCATGATGTCCATAAATCGAATGTCTTCTCTTGACATTCCAAAATTTTCTGAGGTTTTTTCATTGAAGTCGTGGTCATACTGATTGTTTAGCAGGAACTCCAAGTTAGACACAGAGATTTTGTTCACTACAGCAGAACGTGGCTTCACTTCAGTACTGCTGTTATTTCCATCTTCATTCAGTGGACCATTGATCATCCAGCCCAACACTGTCCTTATAGCATATGGGCCATCTCCACAACTGTTGACCACTTCCCAAGGTTCTAATATTTTGGGAGCGTTGGTTCCTATCAACAAGTCAACATTGGCTTTTATGGTGGGGATTTGAACCTTTGACAAATAAGGCCATCTTTCCATTTCTGCAGCAGTAACAATATTATCTGAAGTAACTGTCATTTGCTTCTGCGTAAGGACTTCTGGCAGAGGATGAAAATTGTTTCCATTTAACCCTGATACCTCATTGCCAGACAATGAATAAGCAGTAACAACCTTTTCCTGCCCCATTGTTTTTAAGAGAAAGTTAGCCCTTTTCCCTGTGATGTTCAATCTTCGCATGAGATGTTCTAAACAAAATGTAGCCGTGCTACCAGGATCCAAAAATGCATATGTTTGTATGACATCCACTCCCTTGGTAGACTTCACCTGTACTGGAATGATGGACAAAATACAGCAACTTTTTCCGGCCCCTGTATGTCCACATGTCTGGGGAAGAGTTGATGGTTTAACTCCTATTGGCTCTTTTATTGGTTCAGGCTCAGGATTTGCCTTTGGAATATGCAACACAGTTGGGTGTTGTTGATCACAAATTTCACAGATTAAACGTTTATTACAATCTCTGCTAATGTGACCAGTACACAAGCATCCAAAACAAATCCCTTTGTCCTTCAAAAGACAGATTTTCTCTCTGTGTTTCTTGTTTTTAAACTGTTGGCATTTATCCAGAAGGTGAGCACATGAACAACAATGACAGAATGGCTTTTGTGTCTTTGATCCATCTTCAGAGTAATCCACTGATCTTGCTGTGGTAGCAAAACTACTCCCTTTACTTCTGATTCTTGACTGTAGCTTGAAGCTGCTGGAAGACCTCAGGCCAGCTGTATGTTGTGGTGCATACACTTCAATGTCACCAAAAATGGGATCAGACAAGATCCTCACATGTTTCTCCAGAAATACAACCAGATCAATAAAATGAGCTCTGTGGTCGTATGACTCCAAAATGTCATGAGCAACAGCTCTCCATCTCTCTTTGAGCTTGTATGGCAACTTGGAAATGACCATTTTCATGTTACTTGGCATATCCAACTCCTGCATATAATGAAGTTCTTCCATCACATTACAACACCCTCGTAGAAATAAAGCATAAGCTTGTAGAGCTTTAACATCCTCTGATTTTATTGATGGCCAATTCAGAGCTTTATTTATATAAGCAGTTGCTATCTTGTACTCGTTGCCAAAATGCTCTTGAAGAAGACCCTTTGCCACAATATACCCACGTTCAGGATCCATATGTTGACAGCTGTGAACTAGCTCCTTGGGCTGTCCTCCAGTGAACTGCTCCAAATAATAAAGACAGTCAGCTTTACTGGCTTTGTTTTTCACTCCTTGTTCAAATGCTTTAATAAAAGCTTTATATTGTAATGGATCTCCTTCAAATACAGGAATGTCTCGTGCTGGTAGAGACAGTAAACTCTGCTGATACACAAGTGCAGCAGTTATTTCATTTTACTTATGCATAATAGTGACAACATCTCCAGGTAGAACTTGATCAGTTTGATGACTTGTCTGTAGTCTGGTTTGATTTTTCCAAGCAGTTGTTGTATCCTGTTGCAAAACATGTGATTTTTCCAAATCCATTTGATCATGTGCATCAAAATGCTGCTTTATCATCAATCTTTTCATTTCAGTCTGTCTTGGTCGCACATCCACTGTTTGCTGTTTGGTTTGTGTTGGTAGTGCATTTCTTTGCTGTGTTACTCTACATGCTGCAGGATAATATTCCTTTGCCATGACATTAAGAGATTTATCTGATGTCAGTTTCCTTTTTTCCCTTTCAAAATAAGAGTTCATTCCATCAGTTGGTGCCTGGGAAAGACGTTGTTCATCAGAAGCCTGCAGAACTGCCAACTTTGCAGTAAACGCAGCTAGCTCAGTTTCTAGCTCAAGCTGTTCCTTTTTCCTTTTTATCAGTTGCGCCTGTTCCTCCCGTGCATGACGTTCCTTCAAAACAGCCATTCTTGTAACCAGTGCAGCTCTGCTGCACCTTTTATTTGTGCAGAGGAAGTTGTACTTGACCGATTGCTGGTAACACTTTTGTTGTAATGTTTACTCACATTGGAAACACTATCATTAGGCCTAATATCATCATTATCCACCCCTTCATGATTAATATGAACATTATTTAAATTACAAGCACCTTCATTTTTAGGCTCATCATTTTCTTTTAAGTTAACCCATCTTTTCACATTTTCAGTAAATTCATCAGTGAACAACATTTTTGCTTTAAACCATATTTCATGTTTTTCTTTCTCCTCAACTGGCAATAATTTCATTAATGAATCATGCATGCATCTTATTTCAACACACAGATCAATGTACTCATGAAGAGACGTTTGAACTTCTGAAACCAAACCATTTTGCATTAACCCTTGTATCTTTTTCTTTAAACTGCTAGCTTTATTTAGCTTAGCCTTTCTACCAGTTTGCAATCGTTCTAACCTATCAGCAATTGCTTGAGCAGAAAGTTTAACCACCCGTTTGCCCATTTGTGTGTCACTACTGCTGGCCAAAAAGTCCGGGTTGCCACCAGTAGATGGCGCACTAGCACCAGCTGGTAAATCCACGTCCGCTATGCAATTCTCCATATTTAAAAGTCCGACAGTCAATATATCGCAACAAGTCAATTGATACAAAGTTAATTGTTCCCCCACTTCAGCGACCAATGCATTGGATTTACGCCATAATGTGTACACACATTTAGATTTAGATGGCCATCTTACTAATTGTAGCGCTACACATACCTAGTTGATGCATGCATTTCAAATCCAGCAACAAGGAAATCCAGATGTCCTCCTGAACGCCGATCCTGTCCGATGTCATCTCAGGCTACAGGTGAGTTGAGACCCCACCAGCTGACGCTTCGTTCCAAACACACAAGCTCCATCTGAGTCCCTTGTCATAGCCATCCAACTCGTGTCCAAAACTCCTTATCCACGAATAGTTCTTGTCATAAACTGTTTTTTGACTTTGTAGAGGCTAAGCCAAGGCTTTAAGCCCCGAGGTGGTACACCGGGGTAAAGCTGACGCGCTACGTTACTTATCCGCTGAATTAAATATCAGAGCCGTCCTTGATGTTAGTGCAGGTAATCCATTTATTTTCTCACTTCCGGGTAAAAATCATCGTATTTCCTTTTACAACGAAATAATCCTCCTGCATGTTGACAGAATCACAGCGTTCATAAGCATTGTTGTTTTTTGCTTTCAACGTGGAGTTAGCGGTCAAAAAACTGTTTCCCTCTTTCGGGTGGAACGCACCTGTTGTCTCAACAGCGGTTTCAACCTAAATAGACCGTTGACAGATCACGTGACTCAACACCATTCAGAAATACAATTATTCATAATCTGCTCCTACACATAGGGTTACGCAAAATATTCTCAAGTCCTGAGTCTGCTGGAGAGGCAGGAAATATTGGACTCTGGCTTTGAATAAAATGATGGACCTGAAAATATCTGAAAAGATCAGTTTTTTGTAAGTGGAATTTGTCCGAAAGGTCAGTGAAATAGGCAAAAATACCCTCTATATAAAAATGGGCACAAGTATCCAAACCATTCCTCCTCCATAGAGCGAAGGTGTGATCCATCCTGGCAGCAGGGAAAGGTGATTATTACAAATAGGGCTATATATAGAAAATTATTTTAGATTAAAATGTTGTCTGAATTGTATCCATATCCTAAGAGAGGAAGATACTACAGAATAGGCACAGTGGTGCGGAGCCTCCTTCCCATAAGGAGTTGAGCTGGACTGTATCCATTTTGGAGTGGGGTAACCCTGTAAGCAAGCAGAGCGAGGTATGGATCCCCTGACTTTTTCAATAGCCCCTTCACCGTCTGCACTGCACGCTCCGCTTTTGCGTATCCCTCAGGGTATTTTGGGCTGCTGGTCACATGACAGAACCCATAGGACTCTGCAAACTCAGCAAAGGCTGCTCCAGAAAACTGTGGCCCATTATCGGTCACTAAAGTCTCACAGATCCCATGACGTGCGAAAATTGACTTCAGGTGGAGGATCACGTCATTAGACTTTGTGAGGTTAAGAAGAGCAATCTCCACATACCTTGACATGTAGTCCACTAGTAGGAGGTAAGTCTTGCTCCCTAGCATGAACAGATCCGCTCCGCATTTTTCCATGGTCGCCCTGGAAACAGTGTTGTCATCAGGGGCTCCCTGTGGTTAAGTCTCTCCTGGCAGCATGCTCTGCAGTTAAGAACCAACTCGTTCAGCTGCTGGCTGAGGCCCGGCCACCACACAGACTGCCGTGCCCGCTCCCGACACTTGCCCACACCTTTGTGTCCTTCATGCAACTTTGCAAGAACATTATTTCTCATCGTAGAGGGGATAATGAGTCTTTGTCCTTTTAGTAGTAAACCATCCTGCACTGTAATGAAGGATCGTTCATCCCAGTATGACTTTAGTGCCGGTTCTTTATTTTTGTGCGTAGGCCAGCCTTCTTCACACAGCTGCATCACACGTGCGCACACACTGTCCCTCTGCACCTGGTCCTTCAGTTCCTCCAAATAGGCCGTACTTGCAGGTAGATTGCTCATTACCATGTCTATGTAGATGTTTGTGTCTTCAAACAGCTCTTTGTTGGTAGGTGTTTCACCCCTTTCAACCGGTGTTCGTGAGAGTGTATCTGCTGTCCACAGACATTTCCCTGCCACATGTGCTATAGAGTAGGAATAGCGCATGAGACGCATTCTGAAGCGTTGGATTCGAGGAGGTAGGGAGTCCAGTGGTTGAGACCCCAGGAGACTTAAAAGAGGCTTGTGATCCGTCTCCAGCTGGAAGTGTTTACCAATCGGGAAGTTTCTGAACCTCTCGCAGGCCCAGGTCAGACCCAGTGCCTCTTTCGCCACCTGTGCATATCTTTGCTCGGTTGGCGTGAGAGACCGTGATATATAAGCTATAGGCCTCCACTCCTCACCCCATCTTTTAAGCAGCAGTCCTCCTAGCCCATATGATGATGCATCTGCTGAGACTTTACTGTGGTGATTTGGGTTTTTTCCTGTGTTTTGTTTTACTTCTGTTTTAGTTTATTGGTTTGTGTTTTAGTTTCTGTTTTCGTGTGTTTTCACTTCCTCATTCCTCCTCAGTCTATTTCTCCCTCTGCATTCCTGTCACGCCCACTCACACCTGTCAAAGCCTGTTAATCTTGTCACCTGTCTCCACTTACCTAATTATCCTCAGCACTTTAAATACCCGGTCATTTCTTCCACTAGTCGCTGGTTCATTGTTTTTTGTTTGCCGTTAGCTGCCATGCCATGTCTCCTTGTTGTTCTGCCCACCGTTGTTTGGTTTTTTTTTGTTCTTTAAGTTGCTGCCTCGTCAGCTGTTTGTTTTCATTTTTGTTTCTTTAGTTTAATAAATTAGTTTTTTGTTCTTCCAATTATGAGTCTGCGTTCTGGGTTCGCCATCGTCTCCACCGGTCCTGACATTTACAGTCCCTATTTGGATCATACATAGCTAGAACCGGTGGTTATGACAGTGCCTCCTTCAGATCTTGAAAAGCTTTTTTCTGCTCAACACCCCTCATCCAGAAATTCTTTTTCGACAGGAGATCACGCAGGGGTTTGTCTCTCTCCGCCAACTGTGGAATAAACTTGCCCATCTGATTTACCATCCCTAGGAAGGATCTTACTTCACTCACTGTTGTCGGCTCTTTCATCCTCTTCACAGCATCTGTTTTGCCTGGATCTGGGCTGATGCCATTGGCAGAGACCACATGGCCTAAGAAACTTACAACAGTCTTAGACAGATCACATTTTTCCATGTTCAACGTGATACCTGCCTTCTGAATTTTCTGCAAAACAGCATGCAGGCAAGCGTCATGCTCCTCTTGTGTACACCCCCACACCAGCACATCATCTATGTGGCACACCATTCCTTCGAGCCCTTCTGTGACTTCTGTCACCATCCAGTTCTGAAAGTGCTCAGGAGCTGATGCTATGCCGAACGGTAGTCGTTTGAAGAAAAAACGTCCAAAGGGTGTGATGAATGTTGTTAGTTTTGCTGAATCTTCTGTTAAGGGACTTTGCCAAAACCCCATATTGGCATCCAGCTTACTGAAAATTTTGGCTCCAGCCAATCTTCCAAGTGTTTCCTCCACTGATGGCAGGATGAACTTCTCTCGACACACTGACTCGTTCAGTTTGGTTAGATCAACACATATGCGCACAGCCCCTGTCTTTTTAGGCACCACCACGATGCCGGCGCACCAGTCCGTTGGCTTGTCGACTCTACATATCACACCAAGGCTATCCATGCGGGACAGTTCCTGCTTGACTTTGTCCATCAATGGCAATGGGATCCTCCTTGGTGTTTTTAATGAGAACGGTTCTGCCCCTGGTTTAAGCTTTATGGCGTATGGCTGGTGTACTTCTCCAAGTCCGCTGCATAGTTTTGGGTAAGTTTGTTTTAGTGACTCCATGGTAACACTGTCTAGGCGCGCGACTAGCCCCAGCCTACAGCTCACAGGTCTTCCCAACAGTGCAGTGAGCAGGTGACGAACTATGTACACATCATCCATCTCTTCATTCCCACCTCTTTTAAGCAGCAGCCTGGCGATGCCCACAACATCAAGTGGACTTCTCCCCGGTCCCAAGAGTGGTTTAGAAGCTTTTTTTAGCATGGGTGGACTGTCCTTAAATATGTTCTGAAACGCCACGTGTGGCAAAACAGTGACATCAGCACCTGTGTCGATTTTAAATGTCACACTATTGTCGTGAATGTTAATTTTCACCATCCAAGGATCACCATCTGTTGTGATGCTACCAAGGAAGATGGCGTCTTCCTCCTCTTCCTCCACTTCCTCCACCTCATGCACCGACTTAGGTGTCCTGCACACGCGACTATAATGCCCTTTTCTGCCACATGAGTGACATTTGCCTTCATTTGCAGGACAGTCACGCTTAGGGTGTGATAGAGAACTGCCACATTTTTGACACTGTGACTGTAAAGCTTTCCCTATGCTGTTTTGAGCTTTGTGTGTCTTATTGACATGCTGGGGTTTATTTTTAGCAAACTTGCTATTTTTGGACTCTCTGACTCTGTCCACAAACTTAGCATCACTAGCCTGCGCTTTGGAGTCTCCTTGTAAAGAAGCTTGCTGTTTTTTTACTTACTCGCTTTGACGTGCCATCCTC
>NC_051452.1:10766865-10768582 GCF_001649575.2 Kryptolebias marmoratus | reverse complement strand
ATCTTCTAATCCATTTATCCCACTCTTGCGGTTTTGAACTGACGTCACCTAAATGCGTCCTTTTCTTTACTAAATACACAGTTACCCCACAAAAAGCACCAAAACAAAAAAAAATACTTCAAAAACACTTCACAGAAATAAATTTCACTTGTCTGAATTTTTTATGTACAGATATGCATCTTTTAATGGTTTAAAATAAAAAAATAAAATAGGAAAAATCTAGTTATTTCCATGCAGTGTCCAGAAAGTGGTGTTGTTCAGCTTGTAGGGCACCACAACTGCTTCCACCCATCTCCATCATCATCATCATATGAAATAACTTTTTGTCACAACAAAAAATAGTGGCTGGTAAAATATTTGAGTGGCTGGTAAAAAAAATTGGACAAAATTTTTAATTTCCACCCCTGCAAGTAGCAGGGGAGCAAGTTGAAGAGAAAACTTTTTATAAAACTCAACGGTATAGCCGTCTGGTCCAGGTGATTTGCCACTCTGCATTTTATGAATAGAGTCAACAATCTCTTGTAGCTTTATGGCTTCTTCAAGACTGTCTTTGGCCTCTGTACTGTATCTACTCGTGGTATATCAATGTTATCTAAGAAGGTCATCATTTTTGATTTATCTTGCGGGGAAGAAGATGTGTATAGTTTGGAATAGAAATCCTTAAAGGTGTTGTTTATCTCTATTGGGTCTACAGTCAAGGATTGTGGAGTATTACGTATCTGAGGTATTAGACGGGACGTTGATTTACATTTAAGCTGGTAAGCCAAGAGACGGCCTGCTTTATCTCCATGTTCATAACATTGTCCTTTTAACCAAAGTTGGTGTTTTTCAGTTATTTCTGTTGACGATAGGTCATATTGGGTCATCAGTGTAACCCTTTCTTTATATAACTCAGGTGTTGGGGTGGTAGAATATTGTTGGTCAGTTTGTCTTATTGATCCCATGAGATTGTTCGCTTTTTGTTTTCTTTCCTTACTGCGTGAAATAGAATAAGAAATGATCTTCCCTCTTATAACTACTTTAAGTGTTTCCCATAATATGGATGGGGATATGGAATCAGATCTGTTGAAGTATATAAACTCATCTATTTCTTTACCAATGAAATCACAGAAGTGACTGTCTGATAGTAGGGATGTGTCTAATTTCCAAACTCTTGGTTGTGTGACATTTTGAGAGAACGAAATATCCAGGGAGACCGGCGCATGATCAGATTCAACAATAGTATTATATTCAATTCTCTTTGTAAAAGGGATAAGTGTCTTATCAATGAGGAAAAGACCGATGCGACTGTATGTGTGGTGAACATGTGAAAAGTAGGAGAATTCTTTTTTGCTAGGATTAAAGAACCTCCATGGGTCAACCCAACCTGCTTTATCAGCAAACTCACATGGGTAGACTGCAGGTTCTCTTCTAACTCCTGAGCCTTCCGATACACCCACTCCTGTGAAGAGCCCTTTTAACAGGGATGGCTTGTATTAGTTGATCCACAGTTTGCGAACAACAAGAAAAAGCTTCTGTATTTCAATTCATGGAGTAAAGTTATGGAATAAGTTAAATGAAGATTTAAAACAAAGAAATAGTTTAATACAATTTAAAAGAAAATACAAGGAAGTCATTTTCAACAGATATAGACATATGGGTGAGAGAAGGTAATAATGTGTATATCGAAGCTAACATTTGTGTCTATGGGTTTGGAAAGACAAACCAACATAAAATG
>NC_051452.1:10756947-10765279 GCF_001649575.2 Kryptolebias marmoratus | reverse complement strand
AGTCCCTTTCAGACAAGCCTGTCTGCATCTAGCCACCTAGCTAAGGAGGACTTACCTGTTCTGGTCCCGTTCCACGACGGTCACGTGAGTGCGCAGTTCAGAGCTTCTGGTCCCGATCCTCCTCTTTCCATAATAAAATCCTTAAAACTTCGTTACTGTGTTGCGAGTCTGAATCCTGTCAAGTCCTGCCTTGTCAGATTTGGAATATTTAATCCCCCAAGCCCTTTTGGACACATAAGAGTTTTCAATCTAATTCTTGGGCGTTTGTTTTGCCATATAAATTTTAAGAGCCATTTATTTAGTATATTAAATATGGACATGAGTACTTTTATAGGTAAAGTTTGAAAAATAAAGAGGAGTCTTGGAAGAATGTTCATTCTAATGGTTTCAATTCTTCCTACAAGTGAGAGAGGTAGAATGTTCCATCTCAAAAAGTCTGTCTTGTTCTCGTCCATTAGTTTTCAATAATTAGCTTTAAAAAGTTTTGTTACTTGAGGAGTCATGAAAATTCCCAAGTATCTGAATCCCTGGTTGGAAAATTTAAATTTGAATCGATCTGTTAAATTTGTTGGTAAGTGACCGTGTATTACCATCATTTCAGATTTGGATTGGTTGATTTGGTAACCTGAAAGTTTACCATACTCTAAAGTCTCCATGAGTGAGAGAACAGACATCACCGGAACACTTATATAAGTCAAAATATCATCAGCAAAAACTGAAATCTTGTGTTCTGTAGTATTTTTGTCTCTAACGCCTTTAATATCTTTGTTCATTCTAATCCCTGCTGCCAGAGGTTTGATGTTTATTGCGAAGAGTAAGGGACTAAGACAGTCTCCTTGGCGGATCCCTCTTTCAGAATCAGAATCAGAATCAGAATCAGAATCAGAATCAGAATCAGAATACTTTAATGATCCCAGTGGGGAAATTTCAAGCATAAAGAAGTCGGAGCAACATCCATTAACCCTAGCTCGTGATTTAGGATTTGTGTATATTATTTTTATTCATTCCACAAATTGTGGATGAAAGCCCATAGTTAATAGAGTGTTATATAAAAAGTGCCAGCTAACTGTATCAAATGCTTTTTGTGCATCAAAACTAATTAGTATGGATTCTTGATTGATTCCTTTGGCTCGTGTTATAACATTCAAAGTTCTCCTTATGTTATTAGCACTATGTCGGTTTGGGATAAATCCCGTCTGGTCCGGGTGAATTAGTTTTTTAATATGTTTCTGTATCCTTTTAGCTAAAATACTGGTCAGCAGTTTTAGGTCATTGCATAACAAACTAATTGGCCTATATCCTTCACAGATTGTTGCATCTTTCCCTTCCTTATGAATAACTGAAATGATGGCCTCAGACCAGGAATTTGAGAATTCACCCTTTTTAAGTGCATAGTTAAAGACTTTGGTTAATGTTGGTGATAGGTGGTTTTTAAAGCATTTATAAAATTCTCCTGGGAGTCCACCAGTCCCTGGGGATTTATGGTTTTTCAATTTGTTAATTGCCTCCTGTACTTCTGTCTCTCTTATATCTGAAATCATATCAGCCGCTTCCTCATCAGACAGAGTGTTAGCCTAGCAAGAAACGTAGCAGTTTGGTGTTTTAATTCGTTGTTAATTTGGTTTGGTTCCTGATATAAGTTTTTATAAAACGATACAAAGGTGTTGGCAATTTCTTTCGGACGAAATGAAGTTATTTTAAGTGTGGGATCCATTATTTTGTGTATATTTCAATACTTTACATTTGAAAACTGCTTTTTTCGTGACAGACGCAGCTTGCTCTGTCACCACCGCTATATTTCCACCTTTTAATTCAAAATCCTTTCATTATCAGTAAAGATCATAAAAAAAAAAAAAATCAAAATGTCACATGCAGCAATGAATTGTGGGTAAATACTTAGCCAAAGTCTGCCTGGATGCGGGCTGAGCCAGAGGACGGATGTAGGATGCAAAGGGGGCGGAGCTAAAGACCACTCCGGAGAATTGGGACACACTACTCACTCAAACCCTTCAGCATGAACGCGCATTTGAAGGACACAAGGGTGGAAGTGTGAGTATTGGGACCAGGCCAATGATTACAGCTCCTGGGTTCCAATCCTCAGACCTGCACTCATTTCCTTTGATCGTTTAACGCTTTTTTTCTGCTGCTAGCTTAAGTAATTTACTCCTAGTGATGAGCTATTTTGCAAAGTTCAGTGTCAACAGACATTTTAGAAGTTTTATACACCGCCTGGCCAAAAAAAAAGGTTGCCACCTGCATTTAACTAAGCAAATAGGTATGAGCCTCCTATTGGATAATTACTGCATGGGCGATTATGTTTCAGCTGGCAACAAGTTATTTAACCCCAACTGGTGCAATGAGTTGCTTCTCATTTCTTAAACAATCATGCCGAAAGACACATCCCGTGGTCGTGAAAAAGATGTTGGTCTGTTTGAGAGGGGTCAAATCATTGGCATGCATCAAGCAGAGAAAACATCTAAAGAGATTGCAGAAACTACTAAAATTGGGTTAAGAACTGTCAAAACGCATTATTAAAAACTGGAAGGAAAGTGGGGACCCATCGTTTTCGAGGAAGAAATGTGGCTGGAAAAAAAACCTGAATGATCGTGATCGGCGATCACTTAAACGTTTGGTGAAATCAAATCAATGAAAAACAACAGTAGAACTCCGGGCGTTTAATAGTGAAAGTAAGAGCATTTCTACACGCACAATGTGAAAGGAACTCAAAAGATTGGGACTGAACAGCTGTGTAGCTTTAAGAAAACCCCTAATCAGTGAGACTAAGTTAAAAAAAAGGCTTCAATTTGCTAGGGAGCGTATAGATTGGACTCTGGAGCAATGAAAGAAGGTCATGTGGTCTGATGAGTCCGGAATTACCCTTTTCCAGAGTGATGGGAGCATCAGGGTCAGAAGGGAGGCAGGTGAAATGTTGCACCTATCATGCCTGGTGCCTACTGTACAAGCCTGTAGGGGCAGTGCTATGATCTGGGGTTGCTGCAGTTGGTCAGGTCAAATTTAGCAACAGTATGTGCTCAAAAAATGAGGTCAGCTGACTACCTGAATATACTGAATGACCAGGTTATTCCATCAATGGATTTTTTTTCCCCTGATTGCACGGGCCTGTTCCAAGATGACAATGCCAAGATTCATCAGTCTCCGATTGTGAAAGAGTGGTTCAGGGAGCATGAGACATCATTTTCACACACACACATACAATACAGTGATATTTTCAGCTGAGACATGAGAATAAAAACTAAGGAAAAGTCATTAAATGGGGTAAAAGAGATTTGTTTCAGACGTGTAAAGATGTGATGAAGCTCATATTGTCTGAACTCGTGGTTTTAGATGACTTGTCCTCGGGGAACTTCCTTCCTGGGTTAGGAAGAGGAGGAGGCTGCTCTTCATCATCATTATCCTAAGCAGGTCGAGGAGCCTGAAGGAAGTAAAATACAGACGGTGAGACATGTTGGGGTCAGCCTTCATCTGAACGAGGCAGGTTCACACAAAAACATGTTTTCAGCTTGTGTTTATTTCCTTGTCAAACAGAACTGTTTGTTTGTTAATGTTATCTTAACTTTGTAGAAATTAAGCTAATTAAATAAATCCTAACCTGAGAATTATTTTTTTTAACCAGAAAAAAAAATCTAATTGAGATGAAAATATTTTCAACAGTGATCAGGGAACTCTTGATAGCGTATACTAAAAGCAGCAAAATGTCAGCTAAAAGTTATAAAAGGTTAACTAAAATATAAAAGAAGCAAAAGGTTAGCTAAAACTTAAAAGCAGATAAAAGAAATAAAACCTTGGAAACATTCCTTTGACCTTTGCTGCCACCCTTTTGTCACAAATCACTCCTGAAACTTTTCTCCATCCTGCCTGGACTCTCTTCTTCACCTCTTTACCACACTCCCGTCCTCCTGGACAATGGACCCTAAGTCCTTGAAGTCCTGCACCTTTGTGACCTCTGACCTCCTTGTAGCCTCACTGTTCCACCTGCCTCCCTCTCATTCACACACAGGTACTCTGTCTTGTTGCTGCTGACTTTCATCCCTCCACCTCTCCAGGTTCTCTTCCACCTGTTCCCTGTTCTCACCACAGATCATGAGGTCCTCTACAAACATTATAGTCCACGGGGATTCCTGCCTGACCTCATCTGTTAGTCTCTCCATTACCAGAGCAAACAAGAAGGGGCTCAGCTGTCCTTCTGTCCTCATACATGTCCTGTATGAGTCTAACATTACTTCTCTGCCATTCCTGATGTCCTCATACAACACAACAGCTCCTCCCTCGGCACCCTGTCGTTTGCTTTTTCTAAATCCACAAAAACACAATGAAGCTCTTTCTGACCCTCTCTGTACTTCTCCATCAACATCCTCAAAGCAAAGATGGCATCTGTAGTGCTCTATTGCTACCCACAAATAGTCACCTCTTGTCTAAGTCTAGCTTCCACAACTCTCTCCCAGAACTTCATTGTGTGGCTCATCAATTTTATTCCCCTGTAGTTGCTACAACTCTGTTCTTAAAGATTGGCACTAACACACCTCTCCTCCATTCCTCAGGTATTTTCTCACTGTCAGAAATGCCATTGAACAATCAAGTCAAAAACCTCACTGCCATCTATTCTTCTTTCACTTTTATCTGTAAGTATCTGTATAGTCTGTAAACAAACTGCACTTTTGATGCTCATTTTTTTTTTTAAATTTAATAATATTGGACTTATACTTAAAAAAACATTCAATAAAAATGGGCCAAACAGTGAGCCTTGGGGTGCTCCAGATGTAATTTATAAAGAGGAGAGGGTGATAGTGCTATCTAAACTAGTTTTAGCTGCTTCTATGATGTTTTCCTTCAGTGCTGTGAGTTTCAGTGTGAACATGACTCATTATAAATAAAACATTACCCTCTAATCAGATCCCCCTTCTCCGTTTGCACCAAACACAGCAAACAGTAACAATGATGATCAGCACCAGAACAAAACCTGATGAAGATGATAGCATTAGTTACAAGACATGTAGACCTCCACAGGTGTGTGATTTCTTCACATTTAACTCCATCAAGGCTAATTTCAACATAATTCAGTGTAACTACACACAATATAATGCAGTTAAGATATTCAGTAAATAGATTATTCATCAGTTCTGATTGAGAGGAATCTTACCTTCTCCACCAGCTACGATCCAAAACATTTCTTCGGGAAAAGTGGAAAAAGAAAACACAAGGAAGGTTCACTGAAATATTTGTTCCAAATTTAAAACACTTGATAATTGGTTCTTTTAGGCAAGTGTGAAGAAATACGCCTCTTTAAAAACATTTTAAGTAACCCTGCTGTAATATATTTGACCACAGAGTAAAAGAAAACTTGCATTATTGTTCTTAGTGTGTAAACAACCAACATGTCATAAAAAAGTCTCAATAAAACAATAGTGAGCAACTCCAGTCCATAAAACTTGTGTTCAAATTTTGTGTTTTCCATTTTCTGTGTGGGAAAAGTTCTTGTTTTGTATCAGTGTGCCAGTGATTGGCTGTAGAAATCTTATGAGAGGTCCTTTAGGACATATGGCATGAAAGTAAGAAGAGTTTATGTCCTAAAGGGCCTCTCATAGTAATCTCCATATATACTTACTCTCCACAAGGCAGTTGTGAATCAAAGGATCGCTGGTTTTAGAATGGGTATTGTTGAAAACTTCACAAGATATTTTTTTTCCGTTTGTTTCTGATGCGTCTATTTCCAGAAAGTTTGTTTTTCCATTGGTCATATTATCATGTTGAAACCATTGAAACTGAACATCTTTAGGTTGCTAAAGAAAAAAACAACAACTTATTAGAAAATCAAGTAATAAGCACATTTAAGACATACAAGTAGAACTGAAAAAGTCTCGATTAGAGCAAAACATAAAAAATTTTTTTTGTTATTTTCTTATAAATAATTAATTTTTTAAAAAAAGATGAGCTAAGTGATGAGAGAAAGAGTTTTTGCAGTTTTGTAAAACTTTTTAGCACATGCTATTTTAATCACTTTTATTTTGAAAAGGCAAGGTGTAAGACTTTTGACTCATCAAAGTCAAAGCGGTGGTTCACCAAAAGGTGAAGGCGAGTGATAATGTTTTTGTCCACGTATGCGTTTGTGTGTCTTCCTGTTAACAAAATAACTGATGAGTCGCTGAATAAACTTTAATGAAACTTGCAGAAAGTAATCGTTGGATGTTTATTTATAACTGATGAACCTTTTGAGTCAACCCCATTCAAGATTGCCGCCACAGCCAGCTGACCTTAAAAAACCCAAATGTTGCTATAACTCAGGTAATTTTACCAGTGTTGACTCAAGGTTTGGTGTGGTAGTAGCTGAAAGTCCTTCACCACATAATCTGAGCTCTAACAGATCAATGCTAAATTCAAGCTTTAGCCAAAACTGCTTCAACCTTTCAAAATAAGATGATCTTAAAAGTCTGGCATGAAAGATGGCTGGTGATATGCATTCCTTCAGGGAGTGCTAGGCCTTTAATTTAAAAATGCATTAAAGGCCGAGTCTGTTTGGATTTTAGGAGGCCTGGAAAGTTTCTGCAAAGTTTTCAATAATCTGTGTGAAGCTACTCTGCTTTGTTAAAAAGATCCAAATAAAAAATGTTCTCACCTGATCAAGAACACATTTAAAGATGACCTTTGACCCCTTACACTCTGTTGCTACTTTAGGCTTCGACACAGGGTCTGAGTAGATTTGATGAGATGAACAGAAGAAGCACTGATGATTTTAGAGTTTAAATAATTAAACATTACAGTAAACTGTTGATTGATCTGTAGACATTTTATAAGAACTTCTGCTTTAACACAAATAACAAAACAAATCATAAACAGATGTGATGGGAATATCTGAACATCTTTAATTGGTAAATGAAATAAAAGAGCGTGTAGATGTTCTTAATGAGTGAGATCAGGAATAAAATGAGAGGTGCAGTAAGTTAGATAAAAATATGTGTAAAACAAGAAAATAAAGTCAGTTGGTACTTACCCAATACACATAAATGTGTTTTGGATGTAAATGTTTGATGTCCATTTCCATCAAAAACTTCACAGGAGTAATCTCCTGACTGCTCCTTCTTCACATTTTGAAGTATGTAGGATCCATCTTTAGCAATATTTTGTGCTTTTCCTGAGGTTACCTCCTCCTGTTTTGCCCTAACTTTAACTTCGTTGTTATATTTCCAGGTCAGTCGTTCCCCAGGTTTCAGTTTGTGTTTCAGAGGCACAAAAACTTTTGTTCCTGTTGCATTATATTGGTCACAGCCATCAGAAATCTCTGGATCAGAAAGAAAAATGAAAGCAGGTTATGATGAAAAGTAAAGCTGATAGTCATGTTGAGAAAGTCCAGAACGACCAGCTCTAAGTTTCTGGCCTTCTGGGTTCAAAGCACCCCCCTTAGATCATTGTAGGGGAAATGCTGAATTTATTACCAGAATATTTTTTATGTTATTTTAAACTTTTAGCTTTATTTTTAAAAACAGATATAGCTTGACTCTGTTAATACTCTCTCATTTTGATCAGTTTGTGGAAAGATCCTGATATCTGGGTTCAGATTGGTGATGTAGTAGCTTATTTTGTCCACTAGATGGCTCTAGCGCCCTGTCTTGGGGTTAATACAAGGAGGAAGTTGACGCGAAGGTTTAATATATAACAATGAGGAGCCAAGAACCAAAGGCATTATTTATTTCTTTGCAATAATAATCCAATAGGATATCAAAACTGCTTTGCACTGTTTAATACCACAACATAATCAGAAGTGTCAAGAATATTTGTTCATGGATCAGGATTCAACTGTACATGAAGAATTTGAACCATTAAATCAAAGATATCCAGAAACCCAATTCCTCTTCCCATTTAGGTTTGATAAAAGACGAGTTCACAGGATTCACTGACATCAGACTCTCACAGATAACAGTAACACGGGGGGGATTTTTTTTCCCCTTTCAGAAACTTAAACATTTTGAAACACATCTGAGTCAAAATGCAGAACTGCACACACGTTACAACTTTACAGCTCATAGTTATAAAATGTTAGGAAAAAAGACAGCAAGTCACTCCAACTAAAAGTCAAGGTTTGTGTAAAGTAAATGCAGATGTTTGATTTAAATTAAAGATTCAACAAACTGGCTGCATTTCAATATTTGCTTTAACTCTGTTTTATTATTTCAAAGTGGAATGCCATCCATCCATCCATTGTCTTCCGCTTGTCCGGGGTCGGGTCACGGGGGCAGCAGCCTAAGCAGGGAGACCCAGACTTCCCTCTCCCCAGCCACTTGGGTCAGCTCCTCCGGGGGAATCCCAAGGCGTTCCCAGG
>NC_051452.1:10755907-10756847 GCF_001649575.2 Kryptolebias marmoratus | reverse complement strand
AGCCCCTGACAGCATAGCTCCTAGGATCATTGGGACACTCAAACCCCTCCACCACGATAAGGTGGCAGCCCAGGGAATGCTTATAATATTATTTTCAGCAAATATAGAAAAGACTCAAGTAGACCTGATCAAAGTGTGAATACAGATAAACTTGATTTATTTCTCTTCTCCATGAGCTATACTAAAATGGAAGATTTTGGACTTTTATTCATATCTGTCCTATATCCACAGAAAGACCCAAATAACATAATTTTGTCTAATATGGCAGGAATTGCTCTTTGTGGAGGGGTGATATATAGTAACACATCGTCCGCATAAAGTGAAATTTTATAGTAGTTTTATTTGGATCTAGTTGGACTAGTTGGATCTTTCTGTATGCTGTCATCGAGGGGCTCTACTATAGGTACCGGAACCACTGGGGCCAGGGGGCCATTGGCCCCCCCACTTTCCGGCCCTGCCAGTGCCCTGCGTGTTCCCACCAGACGGCTGCACAGACTGCACACGACTCTCACAGACTGTGACTAACGTGTCTCTGTGTTTATATAGAGACAGAAGCACAAATAAAACCTACAGCATTGAGATCTAGACCAAATTCTTGAAGCTCCAGTCCAGGGTCATAACAGTCACCAAAAAGTTTATGCAGATGCGATAGCGCGGAGTCGGGGTTGGGATCATTAACACATGAAAAAAGGCTCTGGCTCTGATACGTCCGTGTCTGGAATAATGCTGTCAAAAATGACATTGGAATTCTGTATTTTATTGCCATATCTGGTCTAAATGCAGTATTTCCAGCATCTGTGGTGACATTTTCTTTCCAATGCACCATTGGGATGAAAAGAGAGAGAGAGAGAGAGAGAGAGAGAAAATAATGTTTTCGGCTCATATTCGTTAACGGCTCCTCCAGTCAGACCAAATGCTCCACTTCGCCCAGAGAGCGGAT